>NC_089761.1:57256772-57514272 GCF_040412425.1 Macrobrachium rosenbergii
GGGCGACGAAGCCTTTGTAGTGATCGGCTGTGTATTGTACCTGAGGACCCATGAAAACATTAATACCACGGGGTAGGATTAGAACGAAATTCATCACAGATACCCAAAACCAGCTGCATTAGAAACAGGTCATATTGTTTTGTCTTACATGTTGTTTACGGCCGTCGGGAAGAGCAACACTGTAGGATCCATAAACAGCCTTTCCGTCGGATTTCTCCTGTTGGTGGAAGTGAGGTCCCTTGTAGTCGCCGTCCACATGGTATCCATAATAATATGGAAGAGGCTCCTAAAAAAAAAAATATGGATGTTACAGTTCTGTTTAATATGTATAATATGTTTGTTTACATCTGTATTATTATTGCTAATGAACTAAATGAGTCTTACCCCGTAACCGTGTTTTCCTCCACCATGTCCGTAGCCACCACCAGCTTCAGGGTCCGACAGACATACGGCTGCCAGTGATAAGATTACTATCACCTGGAAATAAAATGTAAAGGATACATATATATATATATATATATATATATATATATATATATATATATATATATATATATATATATATATATATATATATGAATGTTTGTCACATGCGCTGTCACATTTTTCATATTCACAATTATTAACCTACAGACGTCATTTAATATCCAGTTCTCGCTCCCTCGGGAATAACATATACCCAAGGGGGAACTGTCATTGATAAGAGCTTCGTCACCAATGGGTGAACAAGCGCTTATCACTAATAATTCCCTTTGGGCGTCTGTAATTCCCGAGGTAGAGTGAAGTTGATATTAAACGACATTTGTAGCTGAAAATTTGAAGATATATATAACTTATTTATATGTATGCACACATATACAATATTATATATATATATATATATATATATATATATATATATATATATATATATATATATATATATATATATATATATATATATATATATATATATATATATATATATATATATATATATATACTGACACTATAAAACATTTTCGTCGTGGATTGCAGGATGTGTTAAGTAGACAAATGTCGAGAATGAACTGTTCGGTGCGTTGGTCTTTCAAAAGTTATATATGTATATATATAACGATTCATATTTTTTTCAAATTGAATGTCAGTCTCTTACAAACTTGTTTTGGCCTTTCCCTCACTCTCTAGGACGTGATTTTGATTGTAGTAACACTTGGTTTCATTTTGTCCGTTGCGTGATTCAGGTCTTGAAGATTTTTTTTTTTTCTTGTCGTCATGGGATTGTGAGTTATTAGTGAATGATTCGGAACGTACTGATTCACCCCTGCCTTAGATTCCCATACATGCTATACTGTATACGGTTCTCTTTAAGCATTTTTTAAATTTAAATTTTCAAGTTTTTTAATATTTAAATTTCACAAGTCATTTGTGTTTTTATAATACTCATAAACTCTTGCATATGTGCCTGCTTACGCAAACATAATTATGATAACGTACACATGATTACGGTCACAAATGTATTTGAAGACGCCTGCCTTTACTCATTCGTTGGGGGAAATTTCTTTTCACGTAAGAAAGAACGGATTTTATGCTCACGTATCTACTGTTTTTGTCTTCGTGCTCGTCAACCACAAAGGCATGACAAAAGCTGAGAGCTTGACTCATACTCTATCCCCTTCTCCATAATTTTTCTTCTCTTTTTGCTTGTACTTGGAGTTTATCCGTAATTATTGAGCTGTACTTAACTCGTTATGCAGGTGATGCATTACAGGATGGTTTTATCATCAGATATGGTAATGTTCAGTCTGCTTTTATGCTCATCCTATCGTCTCTTGTTTCTGTCTCCTGAGGACCTTATCGTGGCTGTCACACTGAGCAGTATATGGCAGATAAGCCGAGTTGTACCGCCTCATTTGCTGTAATATTTTTTTTAGTTCATTTGGGTTATGTGGTTATTGTTCCTAAAGAAGACTGTAATACGGGTAGATCATTTGCCAGCAAGTGACTGAAGCTTATTAATGTTAGTAAAGGGACATAGTTGTTCCTAAAGCATATTGTTGATATTTTTTAATCATTTTGAATCCGATTCTAGATTGATGATAAAAATAGCCCATTTTCCAGATCCGTCGTTCGTGCTTGAAGCCCCATTTTGAGGCTACTGCATTATTAACTATAGTTTTGTGTTGGAAATGGAAGGGAGGATGTACATTTTTTGTAGCACGTTTTATGGATATATATATATATATATATATATATATATATATATTAGATAGATAGATAGATATATGTATGTATATTAGATGATAGATAGATATATGTATGTATATGTAATGTAAATATATATATATATATATATATATATATATATATATATATATATATATATATATATATATATGTGTGTGTGTGTGTGTGTGTGTGTGTTCTTAGTTAAATCCCTCGTCAGAGTAGCTGTTTTTGATGATCCTCTTCCAGCTGTTTCTATCGGGAACATATTATTTCATAATCGGTTTTGGCAGATTTTTTACAGATCGATACCCTTCCCCCAGTGTTAGGTTTTATAATACACACACACATACATATATATATATATATATGTATATATATATATATATATATATATATATATATATATATATATATATAATGTTTTTGACTGAGTAATTTAGCTTATAATTATAATAGCGAAACAGAAAATTCCTAACCTAACATATCCTAACGGAGAGGAAGCAATTTGTCATGGATGGAGGCAATTCCTCTATCCATGACGAACTTCCATTATATATATGTATGTATGTATATATATATATATATATATATATATATATATATATATATATATATATATATATATATATACAGTATATATATATGTATAATATAATATATATTTATATATAATGTATATGCATATATATATATATATATATATATATATATATATATATATATATATATATATATATATATATATATATATATATATATATATATATATATATAAATATTATATATATATATATTTATATTTATATTTATATATATACATATATACACACATGTACACACACATTTATATATATATATATATATATATATATATATATATATATATATATATATATAATGTAAAAGCTACAAACGTCCTTTAATATCCAATTCACTCTACCTCGGAAATAATATATTTTCATATATGTTACCGAAGGGGAATTTTTTAGTTGATAATAAGTCCACCGTCCCGTGGCCGACTGCGTTAGTGTGTCACTGTAGTCCTGATTCCTCGTCCGTCGCTGGTTCGACCCCAGGGACGGTGGACTTATTATCAACTAAAAAATTCCCCTTCGGTAACATATATGAAAATATATTATTTCCTAGGTAGAGTGAATTGGATATTAAAGGACGTTTGTAGCTTTCTGATTGTATATGAATCACGGTGATGTGATAAATAGTCATATATATATGTATGTATATATATATATATATGGTTTTTTTCAGTACAGCCTTTCTCATCATCAGTCTTATTGAATGTTGATGCGTGTGCTGTCCACGTTTTCAGACAGCACTTCAATAATTATCTGAGTCTCTTCTTATCCCCTGGAAATCAGAGAAATGTAGCCTTTAAAATAGTAGACGCTACATGGACATCTTCATTCAGTAATAATCTATATATATACATATATATATAGATTATTTCTGAATAGATTATTAATGAATGAAGACGTCCATGTAGCGCCTACTGTTTTAAAAACTACATTTCTCTGATTTCCAGGGGAAAAAAAGAGATTCAGATAATTATTGAAAAGTTGTCTCCTACTTGTGAACTGAGTCCTTCGTCTTAAGGACTTCTTTTTCGGTGTTTCATTGACCACACACAAATCAGCGTTGGAATACCTATGGTCATCATCGCCTTTATTAAATAATGTGGCCTCAAGGGAATAGAAAACACAAAATTTCCAAGAAATTGATAAAATGGTAAAAATAAATTGACGATACATTATAAATTTTCAAGAAAACCAGCTTCCTCCACAAATTTCAAATATCCTCTCTTAGAACCAAGGAAAGACAATAATTACCTCTTCATCAGTAAACTCTTAGAAGAAACAATTTCTCAATTTCCCAAGGTTGGGGCAGTGAACCAACACAAAGTACTACACAGAGGCTGATGGCAATGATACGAAATACACTTGCTCCTGAATGAATTCTTGGCATGGGAGAATTTTGATACAAACTAATTGATGCAGAGTATAATACATAAATAAAAAAAATATTTTAATCATCTAGAAAACAGAAATAGAGTAATAAAGAGTGTTCTATTAATGGGAAATCAAACTGCAATGATTTTCTTATCAGATCTTCCAAGGACTCCTGCCTTCCTCTTCTGGAGAGGACACTCCCCTTCAAGGGTGCCCTCAAAGAACTGGCCTCCCTAAGGAGCCTTTGACCCTCACCCCTGGGGCCTTCGCCAGGCCCACTTCCCCAGCCTGGCAGGATACCTGCCTTCCTCCAAGGAAGCAGCCTCTGGGTCGGACCCTACCCTTCAAGACTGCTCTCAAGAGGCTGGCAAACCTTGGAGGCTTTTGGGCTTCATCTTTGAAGTTCTTGGTCCCTCTCCAGGCCCGCTTCCCCATCCTGGCAGGATACCTGTCTTCCTCCAAGAAAGCAGCCTCTGGGTCGGACCCTACCCTTCAAGACTGCTATCAAGAGGCTGGCAAACCTTGGAGGCTTTTGGGCCTCATCTTTGAAGTTCTTGGTCCCTCTCCAGGCCCGCTTCCCCATCCTGGCAGGATACCTGCCTTCCTCCAAGGAAGCACCCTCTGGGCCGGACCCTTCCCTTCAAGGCTGCCTTCAAGAGATTGACGAGCCTTTGGGGCTTTTGGGCCTCATCCTTGAAGTTCTTGGGCCCTCTCCAGACCCGCTTCCCCATCCTGGCAGGATACCTGCCTTCCTTCAAGGAAGCAGCCTCTAGATCGGACCCTACCCTTCAAGGCTGCCCTCAAGAGACTGGTGAGCCTTTGGGGCTTTTGGTCCTCATCCTTGAAAGTCTTGGGCCCTCTCCAAGCCCGCTTCCCCATCCTGGCAGAATACCTGCCTTCCTCCAAGGAAGCAGCCTGTGGGTCGGACCCTTCCCTTCAAGGCTGCCCTCAAGAGACTGGTGGGCCTTGGGGGGTTTTGGGCCTCATCCTTGAAGCTCTTGGGCCCTCTCCAGACCCGCTTCCCCATCCTGGCAGGATACCTGCCTTTCTCCAAGGAAGCAGCCTCTGGGTCGGACCCTACCCTTCAAGACTGCTCTCAAGAGGCTGGCAAACCTTGGAGGCTTTTGGGCCTCATCTTTGAAGTTCTTGGTCCCTCTCCAGGCCCGCTTCCCCATCCTGGCAGGATGCCTGCCTTCCTCCAAGGAAGCACCCTCTGGGCCGGACCCTTCCCTTCAAGGCTACCTTCAAGAGATTGACGAGCCTTTGGGGCTTTTGGGCCTCATCCTTGAAGTTCTTGGGCCCTCTCCAGACCCGCTTCCCCAGCCTGGCAGGATACCTGCCTTCCTCCAAGGAAGCAACCTCTAGATCAGACCCTACCCTTCAAGACTGCCCTCAAGAGACTGGTGAGCCTTTGGGGCTTTTGGTCCTCATCCTTGAAGGTCTTGGGCCCTCTCCAAGCCCGCTTCCCCATCCTGGCAGAATACCTGCCTTCCTCCAAGGAAGCAGCCTGTGGGTCGGACCCTTCCCTTCAAGGCTGCCCTCAAGAGACTGGTGGGCCTTGGGGGGTTTTGGGCCTCATCCTTGAAGCTCTTGGGCCTTCTCCAGGCCCGCTTCCCCAGCCTGGTAGGATACCTGCCTTCCTCCGAGGAAGCAGCCTCTGGGTTGGACCCTACCCTTCAAGGCTGTCCTCAAGAAACTGGCGAGCCTTTGGGGCTTTTGGGCTCCTTGAAGTTCTTGGGCCCTCTCCAGGTCTGCTTCCCCAGCCTGGCAGGATACCTGCCTTCCTCCGAGGAAGCATCCTCTGGGTCGGACACTTCCCTTCAAGGCTGTCCTCAAGAGACTGGCAAGCCTTTGTGGCTTTTGTGCCTCATCCTTGAAGTTCTTGGGCCCTCTCCAGGCCCACTTCCCCAGCCTGGCAGGATACCTGCCTTCCTCCGAGGAAGCAGCCTCTGGGTTGGACCCTACCCTTCAAGGCTGCCCTCAAGAGACTGGCGAGCCTTTGGGGCTTTTGGGCTCCTTGAAGTTCTTGGGCCCTCTCCAGGTCTGCTTCCCCAGCCTAGCAGGATACCTGCCTTCCTCCAAGGAAGCAGCCTCTGGGTCGGACCCTTCCCTTCAAGGCTGTCCTCAAGAGACTGGCAAGCCTTTGGGGCTGTTGTGCCTCATCCTTGAAGTTCTTGGGCCCTCTCCAGGCCCGCTTCCCCAGCCTGGCAGGATACCTGCCTTCCTCCGAGGAAGCAGCCTCTGGGTTGGACCCTACCCTTCAAGGCTGCCCTCAAGAGACTGGCGAGCCTTTGGGGCTTTTGGGCTCCTTGAAGTTCTTGGGCCCTCTCCAGGCCTGCTTCCCCAGCCTGGCAGAATACCTGCCTTCCTCCGAGGAAGCAGCCTCTGGGTCGGACCCTTCTCTTCAGGGGTGCCCTCAAGAGACTGGCGAGCCTTTGGGGCTTTTGGGCCTCATTCTTGAAGTTCTTGGGCCCTCTCCAGGCCCGCTCCCCCAGCCTGGCAGGATACCTGCCTTCCTTCGAGGAAGCAGCCTCTGGATCGGACCCTTTCCTTCAAGGCTGCCCTCAAGAGACTGGTCAGTGAGCCTTGGGGGCTTTTGTGCCTCTCCTTTGTCCTAAGAGGAGGGCTTGCGTAGGCAGCTTTTAGTCTCCATCCTAAGGAGGGCCTTCATTGTCTTGCATTCCCGTCCTCTTCTGAATTTACATTTCCATTGTGTTGGTGCAGTATTATTCAGGAAGTTCTGTTTTAGCTTCTTTATCTTCTCCTTATAAACGATCTGAGTTGACATCCAAGTCCTTTCACCTTACTCCTTGCTTTCTCTTACCCAGCTTTTCAAATATGACACTTGCTCTCTCTGAAGGCTTCAAGACGATTTGAAGCATCTCGGAGATTGTTCTTGGAAACGTTGGAGTTCGGACCATGCGCGAATGGCATTTCTCTCGTCCTTCCAGGAGCCGGAGACTGAAGGATTCCAAAATTTCTTCACGGAAAATCCTTAAGGTTTAGGCCATTTTAACATCGCGTTAGCCTTTACATAGAGGTCTTTTTCCGACACATAGGCAGTTTCTTTTCTTTAACGAGTCTTCTTCAATAATCTTATGATTTTCCCTCTTACTGACGATATTGATCATCCCTTCGATTTTACCTCGCTTCGCCAAAAAAGTAATGCTGTGAATCCAGAATCTTTGAAGCAGCTTCTAACACCTCAGGTTCTCTACATTTTTCTTCGTCAACATTCTTCAGTTTACCTCCACGCTGATGTCCTCTCTCTTCTTTATTCCTTTTCTTACTTATTTCGAGTGAAGAACTGCTCCAAGTGGTAATTTTGGGCATTCAAAGTCTCCTCTCAGTCAGCACAGAAAAGCACCTCAAGTTCTCTACTTTTTATTCTGTATAAATTCTTCAGTTCCTCCACGCCATTGTCCTCCTCCCTTCTTTATTTCGAATGAAGAACTTGCGTCAATAAGTGACAACACAACTGTAGAGCTGTTGAATAAATCCATAATCTCAGAAAGCAGCCATCTCGACCCCTTACTGCTCCTCGAAGTAGTCCATATTTTCATCAGTAAGCAATTGTAGACTGAAGTTGTCTGCCATTCTCTCGATGTACTTTTCCCTCAGGAAAATCTCTTTTAGTCGATCTGCTTCGTCATCCAGTCCATTTTAACCATACTCTTCCGCCTTTGCTCACATGCTGTCTCTGAGTGCTTCAAGACGACTTGGAGGATCCAGGTGATGGCCACTGGAGGCCTTGGGGTCAGTGCACCTACTGAGTTATGGGCGCCATACCCATGTGCGATTGGCTTTCTCTCGTCCGTTCAGGAGCTGGAGTCGTAAGGGTTCTAAAACGTCTTCATGCAAAACACGAAGATATTACGGTACTAGGTGACAATGATTCTTTCTCGCAGCAGATGATATGAAATTTTCTTGAAAGCTTTATTGCCACGAAAATATCAATATTTTAAAAAATGAAGAAATATAAATTTAGCGAAAAATCATCATCATCGTATCCTTTTCTACCGTAGTCGGGAGCTATATATATATATATATATATATATATATATATATATATATATATATATATATATATATATATATATGTGTGTGTGTGTGTGTGTGTGTGTGTGTGTGTGTGTGTGTGTGTGTGTGTGTGTGTGTGTTTGTGTGTGTGTTTGTATTTGGTTGGTGGGTATATATATATATATATATATATATATATATATATATATATATATATATATATATATATATATATATATATATATATATATATATATATATATATATATATATATATATATATATATATATATATATATGTTTTGTGTGTGTGTGTTTGTACCTGGTTGTGTGGGTGTGTGAATTTTTAAAGCTGTTAACCTGTATATGTAGAGTCTTAACGATTTGGATTAGAGGGAATAAAGTTATGCGTTATGCGAGAAATGAAATAGGAAATTTTGACGTGACTGTTTTTATTCGATAAGATTATAATCGTAAATGTTCGAGGCGAGGTAAATACGATTTTGCAGACAATTCCCAACTTCAGTGATATCCATGTCCTTTATGATCGAAAACGACGGCAGGCCCATAATAGGATGGATGTTGAGCCTTCCCCTTGTAGCTGACGTGGGCGACGTAGCCTTTGTAGTGGTCGGCTGAGTACTGCACCTGAGGATCAAGAGAAAATGAAATGGTTATTGTACAGTACATGGTTTGCCATATGTCATTTCAGTGAGGCCAAGTAACGTACAGGATCTTTATCTATCAAAGATGAAAGCTACTTACATGTTGTTTGCGTCCGTCGGGTAGGGCGACGGTGTAGGATCCGTAAACAGCCTTTCCGTCAGACTTCTCGTCGTGGTGGAAGTGGGGCCCCTTGTAGTCACCGCTCACGTGGTACCCGTAGTAGTATGGCAGAGGTTCCTGAAAATATATATATATATATATATATATAAAATATATAATATATATATATATATATATATATATATATATATATATATATATATATATATATATACACTCTTACATACATCTTTGGATTATGAGGATGCTGATATAGGAGACTCTTTGTTATTTTCAAGACTGGACCTACCTTCATAGATAAACCCTCTTTGACTTACTCCGTAGCCATGTTTTCCTCCGCCGTGGCCGTAGCCTCCGCCTGCTTCAGGGTTGGACAGAGCGATGCCTGCCAGTGTCAGAACCACTATCACCTAGAAGTTAGTTTTTATTATTTTTATTTTTCCTGTATACATAACTCGCTGATATATCCGATCTTTTGTATGTGATATAATTACATAAACATGATATTTCGTAGGAATCGAAATTTGTCGGCAAAATTCTAAATTTCTGTTGATATGGGTGTGTGTGTATGTGAGAGAGAGAAAGAGATAGATACTAACAGAAGAGAACATTATTAGTTCACACAGTGTAGATCCTTTTGGGAGCAAAGTCTGGAATTGAACTGCCTGTTGCCTACGCTGGAAGGCATTATATATCGTAGACTGTGACCTCAATATTTTTATCGAGAATCAATCCTTTCCATCA
Source organism: Macrobrachium rosenbergii (assembly GCF_040412425.1). Classification (NCBI taxonomy): domain Eukaryota; kingdom Metazoa; phylum Arthropoda; class Malacostraca; order Decapoda; family Palaemonidae; genus Macrobrachium; species Macrobrachium rosenbergii. The sequence continues at coordinate 57,266,495 of NC_089761.1, forward strand.
CTCTGCAGATTCACAATTGTGAAAGTTCCTCGGCTCGTATTGATTCTCTCTCTCTCTCTCTCTCTCTCTCTCTCTCTCTCTCTCTCTCTCTCACGAAGAGAGAGAGAGAGAAAATTTGGTTCTAGTTCGAGGAGAGAACCTTTAACCATGTCCTTGAGAACTTTGTGAGTAAGGTTGGTCATTTCTCAGAAACCACTGTTAACGTCGAGAGTTCGATAAGTCTCGAAGGGAGTTTGGAAGACAGCTCATAAAAATATACACGTTTAATGATGGAGTAAAATAACAGCCTTTTAACCTCTGAGTCATCCCTCTTAGATCCTCATCTCAAAGATTCGTGATTTTATTTTGACGGGATTTTTGGAGAAAATTTTCGCGGAAACTGCCATTGATAAAATTGACGCAAAATACATTGAAAAGAACATCGTACTTTAATGGCAATTTTTTTCTTCCATTAGACTGTTTTATTTTCTGTGATTCCCAGGAATTTTGTAAAGTCCAGCAAGATCCATTTGGGCACTACGAGTATGTTAAAAGTAAAAGCTAAAACGTTTAGAGTCCGTATGTTATTACTGTACCAAATCTTAAGTAAGACTTAATAGTAACAGATTGAAATAAGGGAAGCCTACTCAAAGAAATGAATGTTTAAAAATTCCCCAAATAGAGAAATAATCACCTTCAAAAGTAACATTTTTAATTAGTGTATTTATTTTTTTGGATGAGGAGGAGCTTGAAAATGTCATTTTTTTTAATGAAGTTCTTCACATACAAGGTGGGTGTAGTATGCGTCTCCTATGCATTTATAGAACTATTTTTTTTTTATTTACACACTTGATATATTTCAAAGGAGCAAATCCGTTGCTTATGAAAGAAAGAAATAAAATACAGCTTTTGATATTCACATTTGTAATGAAATAGGAAATGAGCATTACGCCCTCAGTCATATACTGTACTACAATTCCCAACTGCATCTCGGAAGATCTTTACACAGTTACGAAAGTAAGCATGAATTAATTATATATATATATATATATATATATATATATATATATATATATATATATATATATATATATATATATATATAATTTATATATATATATAAATATATATAAATATATGCATATATATATATATATATGTATATATATGTTATATATATGTTTATATATATATACACACACACTTTATAAAAGTGTGTGTGATATATTTACACGTAATTTCACATGCACTTCTGTAGCTATGTTAACATCTTTTGAGATAACAGTTGGAATCTCTCTCTCTCTCTCTCTCTCTCTCTCTCTCTCTCTCTCTCTCTATATATATGTATATATATATATATATATATATATATATATATATATATTTATATATATATTATAATTTAATTTATATAATATGTATACACACACACATATATATATATATATATATATATATATATATATATATATATATATATACATATATATATATATGTATATATTTAAATTATAAGTGGAGGTTCGGTGCATGCATCCACCTTTACGGAAAAGTACTGAAAGTGCCAATAAACATGAAATTGGTACTTATTCGGCAAGGGAAATAATTCCAGCATGAAATATTTTCATTTTAATTCGAGCAGATTTGCCGGCGCGCCAAACCGAGTTTAAAAAGACAATTGATCACACGATCGGAAGCATGTCAGTGACGGACCTGTTTTATGAAACGCGCCACATGTTTATGGAAATTGTTTATTCCTGTGCTTGCTTCAGTGAATGACAGTTTGTCTACATAATACAAAGTATATTTTATAAAATGAAATGTAATGGATGCATCATAAGTCCAAACATGAAGTCTTTCATTTAATAAACTTTGTTTTGATGACTCTTCTACAGTATATTGCGTCTTGCCTTTGAGGGTAGGATTAGTGCATCATGAAAATGTTTTTTTTTTCCGTCAAGAACTTGAGACTGTTTTCAGTTTTATTTCCACATCATCTTAGGACTTTCGACAGACTCCTAACCTGAAATTAAATACTGGATATTTCAAGGTGTAGTGGAAATTCAGTGTATTAATCGTTGACAAATGGGAACCTGTTAGTTACAGCATATGTTGTAATAGAAGACGCGGACAGGAACTTCTAACTCGATGTAAAACGGGAATAGAGATATATTCGGAACTAGAAAGGAAAATCAGAACACTTTCGTTATTAAGGTCATATATATTTCACAGTATATGAAACAATTTTTGGATTGTCATTCTTTCTTGATTATTAGGAATGTTTTTTTCCGGTGTCCGCACTGCGTTAAAATATGTTTTAAACATACGTTGGCAACTTATCGCACACACATCACTAACAGGTTGAAGACACACCAGCGACATATGTAGTCTTAACCATTGCTTCATACGATTATCCAGTAGTTGCGTAAGATTTGTTCTACACTAGTTTTCAATCTGTTTGTGATACGTATTCGTTAAGTTGTCGGCCTGTGCTTATGACAGGTTTTACTGCGGAGTGGACGCACCCTAGAAACACCAACAGTTTAACAGTCAGGATTTTCATTGTGTGTAACTTATCAGGGATGGTTTGATTTTCTCTTGGTGTCAGGTGCCTTTTATGCATACCTGAAATATCACTTGAATTTTTCAGAGATATTAAGTTAATCTATTTTAGATTCTTGATTTTGCCAATACTTACGCAGGCTCTTCTCCAGGACAGACATGTTTATTTCTACAAATTTTGAAATTTTATTGAATCTTCCTAACCCAATCCTTATATGATATTCTCAGAGGAGTTTATGAAATAGGTTGAAGTTACTAAAAATCAGTGTTTTCTTAATTTTCATACGTATTTTTAGTTATCACATCGTGCGTTGAGCTTCTTTGAAAGGTTAATCCTGTTTTGATAAAGGTAGGAATACATAATAAGGGTAGGTTTGTTTAGATAACTTTATTCGAAACATCCATTCGCTTATTATATCGTTTTGTTTTTTGCCTGCATAGTGATTAAAAGTTTTTCAGTGGTATCCATGTCCTTTGTGGTCGAAAACAACGGCAGGTCCATAGTAGGATGGGTGTTGAGCCTTTCCTTTGTAGCTGACGTGGGCAACGAAGCCTTTGTAGTGATCGGCTGAATATTTCACCTGTTGTTTGGAAGAAACATAGTTTCAAAAATAATGGTGAGGTTCATTTCAGCATTTGCAATGCAAAATCAAATGTTCTAAATAGAATTTTTGTTTATTTTATTTTTTATTTTTTATGTTTTTTTTTTTTTTTTTTTTTTACAACTTACGTGTTGTTTGCGCCCATCTGGAAGAGCGACGGCATAGGAGCCGTAAACAGCCTTTCCGTCAGACTTTTCATCATGATGGAAGTGGGGTCCCTTGTAGTCGCCACTGACGTGGTAACCGTAGTAGTATGGCAGAGGCTCCTGAAGTGGAATGTAATTTTATTTAATTTTCTTTAGGGCAGATGTAACTTAACAGACTGCTGTATGAATACATGTTTCGACGTACTTTTACATTTCAGCTGATAAACATTGGAGAGTGCTGTTAAGAATGATTATACTCACTCCGTATCCATGCTTTCCTCCACCGTGGCCTCCATGACCATAGCCACCAGCATGGGAAGAAACGATGGTTGCCATCACCAGAATAACCGCGACCTGGAATCAAAGAAAAAGTACCAATTAATGTGCATGGTGCTCTCTCTCTCTCTCTCATATCTCATTATATATATACATTATATATATACAGTATATATATATATATATATATATATATATATATATATATATATATATATATATATATATATATATATATATATATTATAGATAGATAGGTCTTTGTTTAGGCGACCCGTTCAGGTTGATGTAATGAGACCCAAAACCATATGCACGATTGGTCTCATATGGAAATCAGTTACTGTGATGATGACAGTAAGGATTATAATATAAACGTTGTTCTTCAATATGTCTGCGACTTAACCAGGAAACTTGCGATGTCTTTGTTTCTATGGCATCAGGTTTAGGTTTTTAGTATATTTGCACTTGCACTTAAAATATGGAGTTTCTGTAAATTGTTTGTATAATTAACGTTCATGTTTCCGTCTGTGACATACAAATTTCAACGGCCAAGCGTTAATGGGGGCCCTAAGTGTATGTGTGTATGTGTGTATATGCGATTTGCGTAAGTATATATGTTTGTAAGAGATAGAGAAATTCTCTTGAATAAAGAATAAAGATCTGCTTGAATAGTTATGATAGTGACAATTGTAAACATATAAGTGGTTTTCTTTCACTAACAGAGAAAAACATTTTGAACGAGAGTAGTTGTAGATCCTTTCGGTTGCAGGAATCAGAAGCGAACTGCTTATCTTATGCATCCGAAGACTATTTTATATTTACAAAAACCGTGACCTCAATATCCCAATTTCACCAAAGCTTTATTCCTTTCCCTCACTCCTCCGACCACACGCCAATGAAAGTTATCGACGATTTTTCTTTTCTTTTTTTTTTGCACCAGTTGACCTGAATATCTTCCGATATGAATTTATTCTCATGATAATTTCGGTTCCATTAAAAAGTTTTTTTTTTATTTTCTATAAATATTTATGATGCAGTGATAATTTTTTTTTTTGTAGGGAAGGTTTTACATGACAGTGCCATGATATCAATGCCTGTTTTTTATTTCATGACTATTCTGTAATTTGTATTAACGTCAACTATATAATTTTATGCTACATATGATGGTTACGTGTTATACTTCATTTTGTCTGTTGGACAAAGGAAATTATAGAGGCAGTATAGCCGTGATGCACTTAACACTTGAAGATGTGTTATCATTTCGGAAATGTCCTCTTAATGGATATTGGAATTTATTTTTAGTCTTTAATGATATGCTAATTATGGTAGGCAGAATTGTATTGTAATTTACTCTTAGCGTAAAGTGTTAAATTCATTAGCATAATGAATACGAGGAATTCGGACCATAAAGGATATTTTCGTGGACGTCTCCCGGTTTCTTATTTTTCTCCCATTTCAATAATACCAGCGTCGTCGGGGAACGAGGTGCATTCTTTTGTGTGATCCCATGTGGATCATTAAATTGAATTATAGGAATCTGAATTTTTTTTTTACTGTGAATGTTTTTTGCATTATATGTATTTTGTGTTTTTTTTATTTATAATGATCACTGTTTGCTTCATGGTTTTCCCAGTGTTAATAATTACGTAGTATTCAAAATGTTCTTGAAAATGGTAAACATTTGACTTCGTCTGAATATTATGAGTTGACTAAGGTCGTCAGATAGGTATTGCTGGTTATTCAAAGAAATGATGAAATGTGCATGAATAAATTTTTTTAACCACTTGAACTAGATATGAATCTCTCTCTCTCTCTCTCTCTCTCTCTCTCTCTCTCTCTCTCTCTCTCTCTCTCTCTCTCTCTCTCTCTCTCTCTCTCTCTCAGTAAGTTAATTGCATTAAGTTCTTATAAAATCGATAAAAACTTTGTAAGCTGTATCACGAAGTTGTTTATTTTGAAATAGATGAAAAGGAAATGTGTCGTAAGAAATTTCGAAATAATTAAAAGGCGAACCCCGTGTTTGTGTCCTCTTTTTCTTACAAAACGTGTTTGAGAAACAAAAGATGGTAGGATTATTTTTATTAATATTAAACTGTACCGTATTGTAATGTATACCTGAAAACAAGAGTAGCCTATCATTTTTCTCATTCTGTTCATAATGATATAACGGACACCTTAATTACTGCTTCAGTATTTATTTCAACTCGGCCCAACATAACCACACATAGGAGGAAAAAAAAATAAGCCTTAACAGGGAAGAAATTAATTGTCCACCTCTTGAAGTGGGAAAGTTATATGCGTAGTGGTATACTGTACTTAGGCAGGGAGAGAATTTACAAGCTTGGCTGCATATTAAAAAAAAAAAAAGTCACCGAACGGAACGATTCAGAGAGTGGTGACAGTATGTATATTGCAAGCAATCCTGATCGATAGCTTATTAGATGGGTTAGTTATTAGACACATTCGTAGCTCAGTATGTGGCAAATTAGTTTCTGTCATACACCAGACTACAACTAATTAGGTACGTTGGCATTTTAGTTTATGACAAATTGAATACTGTTTTAGTAGAGTGTTTGACCAAAGTCATATTCTCTGAGTTGAGTGTTTACCAGGAAGTAAGGAATTTTAATCCTTTTATAATAAAAATAAATTAATCTAGAAGAAAAGTGAACAGGCTTCTCATATACGGGAAAGATTTCAGAGCCAGTAAATTGTCAGTCACATATCTTTAAACATTAAGCCATCAGAGTTCTTTGATGGTGTGCCAAGATTTTTTGTTCTTGGAAAATGTGACTGTAATTATTATAGAAATCACAAGTATCTTTCAGGTACATAAGGCCTCTAGCTATTCGATGTTTAGAGTTTATAGTTTTCATCATGCTTTATGAGTATATATTGTACTGCTGTATATAGTATATGTGTATCTGTATTTGGAGATGTGTTCGTGCGGAATTTAGTTTCTTTATATCGCTCTTAAATCCGTTAAGAAATAGCACGTTTAGCGTTACTAGGGAAACTTGTTACCTTGAATGGCTTATCGAAATTGTACATTACGCGCTTGGCTTACTCTTTAGAGTTCGACAATTTGATAGGCTTTGAGAATATACGAGAAGCTGTATAATTTAAGCGTCTGGAGGTTTTGTCAGAGAAGGAAGAATACATAAATGTATACATGTTAGTAAATTTATTGACAGCGGCTACATTTCTTTGTTAAGTACACATGTTAATGATGCCCGTGATGTCCATGTCCTTCAGGATCGAAAACAACCGGGGGTCTGTTGTGCTCATCTTAAGCAAAGAAAGATGTCTTTGTGTTCTGTCTGAAGAGCCTCTCCGTCAGATTTTCTATCGTTATGGAAGATGCCTTGCAATCTCCACTTACCCACGGTATTCGCTGCTGTAATGGAGAAACCCCCTCTGACGGAAATCACGTTTCCTTGAAATGTGATCATGCCCTGAGTTCTTCACATATAATATTATGATTTAATAGTTTGTGATAACAAATTTAAATAAGGTTACTTAGCTAGAACTCTTCGTATAAATTGTCCATGCAGTTTTTAAAATAACGTTTAGAAATGCGTTAACCCAGTATCCACGCTCCAGTCCCCCATGTCGTCCACGGCCATAAACGTCAGAGTTGGACAAAACAATAAGCTAGCTACTGCCAGAACTGTCACAACCTGAAAATCCATATTAAAGCATATGCCTATTGGTTTCAGGTTGATTTGCTTTATCGTGCATCGAAAATTTCAGTTTTAATTCCTCTTTATATGGAAATGAACTCGGATTTTGTTTTACTGTCTGTTCAAGTGAGGTGTGTTCTATCGATTTTCGTGAACATGTGAAGAGATTTCCAACGCTGTGAAACATTTTTCGTCTTTTCTGAGATCCCGTCAACTGAATTCCGGCGTCATAAGTTGACTGACTGTTCGCCCTTGCTCATATTTTATATATATGCCCCTCGAGATGTGACCTGGGTTGTCTGGCGATTGACATGTAATCCTTTTCTTTTTTTTTTCTCTCTCTCTCTCTCTCTCTCTCTCTCTCTCTCTCTCTCTCTCTCTCTCTCTCTCTCTCTCTCTCTCTCACACACACACACACACGCACGGGTGCAACTTTACTTTTGTTAGTGAGAAAAATAATATGTAAATTGCATCATTATCAATTATGGAGTCCATTTTCAAGTCCCTTTGTTGTATTTTTTAAGAGATTTTATTTCACTAATTGAATTTTCATGTAATTCTGCTTTTCTTTCATGTGTATGCTGGTATTATACTACTTAATAGTTTTTTTTTTTTTTTTTTAATAAAACTATTGAGATGGCCTTGTCTGTCCGTCCGCACTTTTTCTGCCCGCCCTCATATCTTAAAAACCAAGGTCTATAGAGTATCTCTATAGACCTTGTTAAAAACTACTGAGGCTAGAGGGCTGCAAATTGTTATGTTGATCATCCACCCGCCAATCATCAAACATACCAAATTGCAGCCCTCTAGCCTTGGTAGTTTTCATGTTATTTAAGGTTAAAGTTAGCCATGATCGTGTATCTGGCACCGCTGTATGTGCCAACAACACATGCCACAACCGGGCCGTGGCTAAAAGTTTCATGGTCCGCGGCTGAGTTTCATGGACCGTGACAGAGAGTTTTATACAGCATTATACGCTGTACAGAAAACCCGATTTCACCGAAGAAACTTCGGCGCATTTTTCACTCGTCTGTTCTTGGAACTTGCATGGAAATGTGAAAATTAAATCTGAATCTCAGTTAATGAAAAGACCACGATTAACAATGAAGTAGGGATTTCTAGAGAACAAAATCCTGTCGTAATGAACAGATGACAAAGGGAGAGGAATTTTAGTAGAACCACGGAATCGATCTTTTTAGTGTTATATTCATCAGAAAGTTCCTTTTCTTGTTGTACTTTCCTTTAGTACCGCTTCTCCCTTTTCCCCACCACTTCATTTCCGGGACAATACACTCACCCTCTTTAGTTTCTAACAATTTTTTAGCTACCATCGAAATTCCAGTTTCTCATTTTTTTTCCATTCCTTAATTTCTGACAGTTTTCCTCTATTTTTTTCTCTTTTTTCTTTTCTTCAGCTCCCGACCATTTTCGTTGAAATTTCTCTCTTGCCACCTCAGCTTCTGGCTATGTCCCAGCCAGTTTTTCCATCTCACGCCGATATATGACCGTCGCTCTACAATTTTTCATCCTTTCTCCTTGTTTATACTTGCTCATTTTTCAGCGCCCCCTTTTTCTATTATTTTCTCTATAATTCGTACTCCATAGAATGTTACGCTGGCTTGAATCAGTGAGGTCATTTGAGTTCATTATAAATATTATATATGTACTATATTACTCGTTGATTCCTAAGTTTTTTTTTTTTTTTCAACCCCTCTGATCGAGGAGATAACGCGTAGTGTGTATATTGTTTCATCTAAGGAACGGATACAGGTGACCGCCCCAAGCGATTGCTGTCGTTAATGAAGCATCCAAATGATATTAATTTCCGTTTCATTTGGTGTAAACCTAATTAGTTGTATATGTCGCCCTCGGTGTTGTGTCTGAAACTCTTTGTATCGTATGTCTCATTTTCTTTTCTTGCGTTTTTATCATCTTTTGTTCAGTGTTACTCAAGTTTATGTGACCTTTTATTGAAAGCATGACATTGGAAACGTAGATGTTATTATTTTTATAACGATCATATTTAAATATTTTTAAAGTTCTTGCATTTAACTGCACCGTCAACGCGAGCCTCCTTGTTTTCACCTAGGTAGCTGTTCCGTCAATCCGAATGGTTGTTTTGTTGTGTAAAACCAGTTGTTTCCGTAACTCAGATGCTGGTTTTGCGTAACCATTTCGAGCGTTCATAGTATTACTTCATTATTTCATATCGTTAAGTCGTTCTCTCCGATAACAGGAATTGATTGCCCAGTTCGTTGTAGATTCAGCTCGCATAAACAAGTTTGAATTGTTTGCTGATGTATCCATCACTGGGTCTGTTGGTTCTCTGCACATAGTGGATTTACTTCATTGTAAACATCAACAAATACTTACATTTGCAAACCCAGTGTAAAGGGAATATGATGAGCATTTTGCGGGAAAATTTTCCTTTATTAGTTCTTGTTGAGAATGGTGTTGCAACTGATGGGTATAATCAGTCATTAGTAATGCGAACAGTACTTGCTTTGATGTCGAATTATCAATGTAATTAATGGCATACGCTAACCGCTTGTGATAAATACATCGAATTCATGCGTGCTGCTCAATACAGAGAAATCTGTATGTTATTTTGTCGGTAATTTAACTTTTTTCTATCATTGTATAGAATTTCCATGTTTTCGACTTGACGCAAGCGCACTCATGTTTGCTTCTACTGTGCAAATGTCTTTTGGCATTGGATTAATTTATAACATGACTTCCAGACTTTCTCGTTCAAGAAAGAACTTGGTAACTATTAGAAACCATTCATTAGATTTTTTCTCCATATTTAGAATAAGGCTTAGGACTGCAGTCTCCTGCGTGGAAGCATGCTCTTCTCCAGATGAAGTCTTTGCGTCCATCTTCAATTGGCACTCTCTTAAACAGCGGCAATCTTTGTCTTTTGTGGCGCGGTATTCTATTCAGTCTCCCTCACAACATATTAGATATTTTATTATTTTCTAAACATTTTCCCCACGTTTCCATTTCAAGTTCATACTTTTTCTTTATAAATTAATAAACTATTTTATTCACCGGTTGTTCACTCAATATTTTCTACTTTATTTTACATTTGGTGTTTGTAGCTTCCATTTTCATGATGTCGTTCCTTACCAGTTGTGATTTTTATTATAAATCTGTTTTGTTTTATGAATATATTTTCGAACAAACGTCAGATTGATGAACGCTTACCCCCGGGAAATGGATTCAGTATTCTGACATTTTATATTCCCAGTGCAAATGGTGTATATATAGTATTTTATTACATATGTACGTGTATGATTAGCATTATTCTTTTGTATTCCTATCAAAATTATTCGAAATTTGTGTACACTCCTGTAGCAGAAGGCTCGTGGACATTAACACGAACACCAATTTCCTTTAAAACAGAATCATGGAATGCATATGGAGAAAAGGAAAGTGAACAAAATAGGCTTTGATTTAGTACTCACTAAAAATCATTATTACCCAAAATCAAATAATCCGAAAGTCTGGTAACGCCTGGCATTTTAAGGTAACGAATATCTACATACATAACAAAGCGCAAAACCGTACTGCAATTTTACTGGAGAGGGGAAAATATGACACCCAGTGTAGTAGTAAGTATGATGAGGAAAGACCTTTGAAAACAAAGTTGATGGGATATGAATAAACAAGATGCATTTGGACATTGCTCCAAATGCTGTTAAAGAGAAAAGCGCTACTTCCAGGAATTTTACGTAGAGGGTGAAAAACCCAGTGACGCTGCCATCCAAACAAAAGAGCAATTATCCTAGCCATGGTAAAACTTGAAAGCTGAAGTGCATGTCGCATGTCACCATCATTATTTTTGTATATGTAAGGACATTCGAATATCGCCTGTTACTGAAATGGTTGTTGTAGTGTATGTGAATAATAATTTTTTTGAAATACTCGTCGCTTGCTCGCGAGCGAGCCAGAGAGTGAGATTCATAGACACTTGTGGTACCTGGGATCGATAAATTAAGTATCACTAGATGCTTAGCTGTATCCTATTCACTGCGCAGGATTGAAGGGAGAGAGGAGTTGGGTTATGAGGATTTTGTTTGGGGCTATGGTTAGGTGGGTGGGTTAGGGGAATTCTTAAACAAACGAGAGATTAATAATTCAAAGGATCGTCGGAACCACCGTACAGACGAATCTCATCCATAGCCGATGCAGTAGAAAACAAGGGACAGGTCGTAATGGAGTGGGGATGCTGCCGAGCTCCTCTTGAATAATTGACGCGAGGAAATGCTCATCGTTTGTAGCGATCGGCTGAGCATTTCATCTGTACATCAAAGAATTTTCGCATTTGATGGAATTTCCTCTCGTCTTAGTTTTTCCCTCTCGGCTGTTTCACTCGAAAAGAACGCCGTCTATCAAAGGTTTGTTTACAGCGTTGTTGTGTTTGGTGATGGTATCTGCTGTGCGGCGTTGAAACATTTTTTCTCCTTCAAAGTTATCTCATGTTGATGCTAGTTTGATTAGCATTGGGCGCGCGTGCGAGGTTGGGTTTTTAAACAGTGTTGCATGAACCGGTTTTCTCTCAAGTTATCGGAAGCTTGACTTTCGTAAAGGCTGTGAGGGAGAGATTTGTTTATACTGTATTTCATACACATCGAAAACCCATCGGGATAGCTGTTAAAGGAATATTCTTGAAAGCACCTAAGAGTTGCACCCTTTTTCTATCATTGTATTTCTGTAAGTCTCTCTCTCTCTCTCTCTCTCTCTCTCTCTCTGTCGAAAATTGCTAAATTGAAGTGAGTCGTGAGTGATACGCGCACTGATGCTTCAGTTCCCTTTGCTTCAGGCATGGTATTTAATTTGATATGGCTTTAATATTGTGTCATTGATTATAGAGAGAAAAAGAGAGAGAGCACGAGGGATTCATCCTTTCAATGCACTGTATGTTATGTACGTACATGGCTGCACCCAGTTTCTATGGCCTATAAAAAAGGAATTAAATTCAAAGTTATGAAGGAAATTCACAAAAGTCAGAGCACTGAGGCCATATTAAGGGTAGTGGACCTTATACATAGTTCGATGCTATTAACGGGTGATTAACCAAGCATGTGGCTCTAATTGTCAGCTAGTAAGTCCTCCTGCCTAGGAAGTAGGTGAGATACACACCCCTTGTACCGTTTCAAATGCTGCGTTAACGTGAATTTTTTTTATGTATGTTCTAGAAATTGTTATATATGTTATTTTGTTATTTTATATTTTCTGCGCTCTTTCCTTCATAAAAATTGTGACATATTCTTTATCACTGGTTTTTGTTATTTAAATTTACGATCATAAGTGATGTAAGAGCGGTTTTAAGGTTTATAAACAAATGAAAGAATATATATACAGTTGAAATGGACGTCTACAGGTAAAATTAAAGTATCTTACTCCTGTTAATTAACGCCAGAGGTCAGAATATATTTTGTATGATGAAACCAAGGCCCTCATTGTGACTTTTAGCATTAAATCCAAAGGGTTTAATTATGTCGACTCCAGTTTATATAATATTTGCACTATTTTTGACATTCAGTTGAATAACCTTCGCTCCTGTAGCCTTAATTAGCTGATATTTCCAAGTATAACAATTAGCATTTTATTGTTATAGCACTTTATGTAGAAATAAACTCATCATCATTTATTTTTCGCCACGTAATTCTTTTGTAAATCGGATGACAATTGTTACGCTGCTAATAGACGATATCATCTGATATTTTTTGGTAAGCCTTAACATACGTTAAAAACACTTGCGTGTATGGAAATGTTATTTATTACCAAATTACAATATGAAAGGGGTTGAATTACTCTGACTGAAATATAATAATTAGCACTCTCGGAGCATTCGACCTGTTCTTGATATATACAAGATTTGTACTGTCTCTTGTTACCCTACACTTCGTAAGTAGCGCTACTGTAATCTTTATGCCTTATACTTTTGGTAATTTCCTTCAAATTCCTTATACAAAAAGTCGATAGACCAAGATTAGATTACCTTATGTTAAAAAAAAGAGCACAGAAGATAACAAATAACAGAAGAAATTACTCCAGTTGATGAAGGAAAACCTCATGTAGGAGATGTTCAGTTTTCCCACATTTCACTGTCCATATATGTGCCTGAATAATTGTCATTTTTTGGGTGCAACAAACACTCCCAGTAGTTTTCCTGTTTATTACTGCTCAAAGTTATAGTTTTTGATTAGGAAAAAAAAAGATGTTTAATATAGAAATATTTTAAAGAATCCTTGGCTGAAAGATCTTTCATAAATTCATGAATTTAAAATTTTGGTATGTTCGTATGTATACCGTTATACTAAAAAGTGTTAAAAGTTAAGGGCAAGCAGAATCTATGGATTGTCCATGGATTATTGGGTGAATTATTGGGTTTTTATGCTCTTGAAGTTGGCTTTTGGTGTTCCAGTTATCTGTTTAATTCACACTTTTCATGCATTCGTGTTAGAAGGCTTTGTCCTGCCGGTAATGTTTGCATATAAAGTCATATTTCATCTGTGATTGCATGCCTGTTGCCTTTGGTTATGGTACCATCAAGAGCCATCTTGATGGCTCAGTGGTCAAAAGTCACTGCATATCGTTTTTTCTCAACCAGGCAGCGGTTCGAATCCCATTGCTGACGAAACACTTGTCAATTATAATTCCCCCTAGGTGTAGGTTATTCTTGAGGTGTAGTGAAATGGATAATAAACGATATTTGTGGTTTAAAATTTGTATATATATATATATATATATATATATATATATATATATATATATATATATATATATATATATATATATGTATATATATATATATATATATATATACATACATACATATATATATATATATATATATATATATATATATATATATATACATACATACATACATATATACATATATATATATATGTATATATATGTATGCACACGAACATGAAGCCACAAATACTGTTTAATATCCGATCCATAATATATATATGATATATATATATATATATATATATATATATATATATATATATATATACATATATATATATATATGTATATATATGTATATATGTATATATATATCCATATATAAATTTATATACATTATATCCATATATAAATATGTATGTATATTTATATACATTATATACATTATATATATATATATATATATATATATATATATATATATATATATATATATATATATATATATATTAATTTTCTATTTTCTTATGTTTTCTTGGCAGTGTACAATGATTTTAATTCTTTCTGTTTCAGGTGAGCAAGCGTTTTGATTACGTATCTGTGCCTAGAGTCGAGCTTTGTGTAAGTAGAATTTATGTTTTCATGATACCAGGCCAACAAGTGGTTGGTTCCTTGATTATTTTGGGGATGTAAAAAAGAAAGAAAGCGTTGCATATGCGATGACGTGAGAACCTCCATCCTTTGGATCTTCAGGTTCTTTTTCGTTCCTGTTTTGTAATAACTAATAGTTAAAGAAGCATATTTCATTGTTTTTAGTGTTTGCATGGAGTTTTGTTTCCTCAACATTAGTATTAGTGGTGACCGTTAATCTTATATTGTTATGTAAGTATACTGATATACACGTTTGCGCTTATCATATATATGTAATTATTTACGTATAACGTGGTATTATTTGATGCTCGGGAAAGCATATTTACTTCGTTTGGTATATTTATGATAAAAGATGTTACAATAAAGCCTGTTTACTTTTTGTCCCCTTAAAATGTGAATGAATGATATGAATCGATTGATTTTCAGTGATAAATAGACCATATTTTATTGCACGTTTTGGAGCGACATGAGAAGTGTACCGAAATTGACCTGTTTGGGTACGCATTTGATGGCGTCAGGGTTTAACATATGCTTTACCATCTTAAACAGCTGTTCGTTTGAAGTAAATTGACAGGTAGTGAAGGCTTATCCCCACGATTTGGTCGAGCGAATTTTACTTCAGTTTAGCTTAAATTCTACTTAAATTATATCTGATAGACGTGTTCTCAATTTCTAGGAATTTCAGAAATCCTGCAAAAAAAAAAAATCCCATAAAAGTTTAAAAAAATTCAATTGGAAAGGTAAAGTGACAAGATAGATACATAAAGAGATTACTGAAGAGAGGGCGAGAGAGACTTTCAACTGTATCGAAGGCAAGGGCTGGAAGAGTACAGCCAAGCATTGAACATTTAAGCCGGATTTTGTGCCCTCCCAAGACGACAACGGATTAGACTTGAGGACGTCTTCCTGAGAGTAGAAATTCACGAAATAAAGCTTTTTTCTTGGGAAAGGGCGCCGTTATGTGCTTACGTTGAAATCTTGTCTATTTTATGTAAACCTCTCTATTCATGTCATTTTGTGTTTTCATTGATTGAATTTGCAGAGAGTGTTCATTTTATCTAAAGAATATAAATTTTTCCTCATTGTTTTTGTATCACTGTATAATCTTTTTCACTTTGAATTTAAGCCTCTGTTATACGATTTATCTCCAGAGATTTTCAAGAACGTGGTTGAGTAATGTAAACTTTAGCACGGCCTGATATGCTTGTTTCTATAAGACTCCCAACGTCATTCTGTTGTATGGAACTGGCTTTGACTTTGACTAGCAGTTCCTTTCACACACACACACACACACAAACAAACAAACAAGCAAACAAACACATATACATATATATATATATATATATATATATATATATATATATATATATATATATATATATATATATATATATATATAGAAATCATCAACACACAATCACGTGTGGAACAGAAATAAATTTCTGACTCACGTCGGGATCGACAGGTCTCTCAAACAAACGTTACCCACTGGGCCATACAAGTCTTGTATGGCCCAGTGGTAACGCCCTTGCTTTCCACCTGAGAGACCTGGGTTGACGACATAGTCAGAAAATATATATATATATATATATATATATATATATATATATATATATATATATATATATATATATATATATATATATATATGAACTTTATCACTTCATAATTGTTCTGTGTATTAATACAATTAATAATAGTATTTCATTTAAACTGGATGGTATCTAGCGGAGATATTTTATTCAGGAAAAGTTACAAGCTTTCTAGGACTAGCAGTCCTCATCGTCTGGTATCCGTAGAATGACCGGACTCGTGGTCCAGCTGTATTTATGTGCGTATGGAGGAGGGAATTAAAGCCTTTGTTTTTCCAACTTTGTTTGCTGGCTTTCTTCAGTCCTTTAATTATCCTCCTTCTCCTGTTTAGCTCCGCCCTCGTGACCTTGGCCTTTCTCTGCCTGTGGCTTCTTCCAGGTGTGCGTTGCCCACTGGGTGTCTCGTGTTTTTGCATGTCCTCTTTTCTGCTGTTATGTATATGATTTTTCTGGGTAGGCTGTCCTCAAACCCGCTTCCAGTATTGCCTGCCATGTATTTGTGTGCGTATATATATATATATATATATATATATATATATATATATATATATATATATATATATATATATATATATATATACATACATATACAGTATATAAATAGATTTCATTTTTACATAAGTACACACACAAATACGTCCAAGGTAATAACAGATAACTGTATGTTTGTTGAACATTGGCTTTTCATGACTGCGGCACAACGGCAGTGTTAATTCATGCTCTAACCTTTTCGAAAATCCCCAGAGCTTGTTAAATAGAATGTATTCGGCTTGACTTATTCATTTACGGTAATGTGCGTGTTTCCAGGGTATCATAGCCATTGCTGCTGTCACGTTGCCATAACAACCATGACTGTGAATATCAAAGCATGAAAAGATAACTTTTGATATTTGTGACCCTTTATAACTGGTGCCGCGACACTCGAGTGTTTTGAGCTCGAACCATCATTGATCATTTCTACCTAGATGCTCGTAGATATGAATTTTGGGAGGATGTTATTAAATAAAGAAAATTTGTTTCTGACTCCTTCTGATTCTGCTGCTTCTATCTAAAGTTGTGTGTTTGTGTGTGTGTTTGCCCTGTGTATAAGTATGTAGATAATTTTATACTTTTTTGTAAATATACTGTACTCTGTTTTGTGTTGCATTTTTTTTATGCCGTTGTCACTTGCTAGTTCAATATCATCGTATTCCAAATCCCAGCTTTACGCATAAAACATGTAATAGATTTATTCAGTTTACCAGTCTACCGTGTCCCATTTTTTTGCACATGGTCAGACCGCCACGATGCCGTGTCTTGTATGTCTTCATTTTCATCATTAATTCACTACTTTAGTTCGTTTTATGCGGATATATTTTCACCTTTCATCACTGTCTTTACCTTGTTTACAATGTTTTCTGTAAACAGACTATTCCCACCGGTCGCACACACACAAAGAACACTCGATTCCAGATCTCATGGGTTGCAGCGTTCTATACTTTTCCACCATTTATGAACAAAGCTTTTCGTTTCTCTCTCCACCTAATCTTGTTGCTTCATCCCCATTCCGTCTCTCCATAGAACTTTTATTTTTCCCCTTTGGAGGGAATTTGCAAAGCACGACAAGTTTGTTTGTTTGTTTATGGTGTCATATCTGCCTGCGACACTTGATCCAGCAGAATTGGGATTGTTTTGTCACAAACGCTAACCACTTCACTAGCAACCAGCTGCAAACCTTGTTTGAAAACAGATTACTACAAGTATAATGCCACAGGGACAGCCGCCCAGTAATATACAGTACAGAAATTGAAAAGTAAAGAAGAGAAATGAAAAAGCAGGACTAATTATGATAGCGTAAAATAAATAAGACAATAACAGATCAAGTATGAAGTAGGGTACATGTCAGCCTGCTTAATAAAAAAAAAAGTATTTGCACTGAGTATTAACCGATGTTCAACTACAGGATTTGGAAGACCCTTCCACAATTTGTAGGCAAGGGGATTAAAATATAACAGAAATGTGAGTAAATATATATATATATATATATATATATATATATATATATATATATATATATATATATATATGATGTGCTCCACAATGAAAACGAAGGAGAAACCAGAGGAAAGAGGAAACAGAGTTCTTTTATCTTCGTGATTGAGGAGAATACAACTAAATATATATATATATATATATATATATATATATATATATATATATATATATATATATTTATATATATATATATATATATATATATAAAATGTTAATATCTTGTCATAAAATGACATTTGTTTTATCTGTATATATATATATATATATATATATATATATATATATATATATATATATATATATATTTTCGTTTCTTTCGTTTTACGAATAAGTCAACTTCGCGCCATGTATTCATATGCATGGACAAGCACCCATAATACATGCAGAGATTGAATAGATTATATAAAAGATCACTGATGTCATCAGCGCAGCTGCCGTTCGTTATTGCATTAATGATCGTAATTTCATAAGTGATCATATCGGGGATAAAGTTACCTATGAAATTATAACAAAATTACAGCCAATCAGCAAAAGTTGAGAAATTAGGTAGGGGCTCAAATTATAGATGATTGCTTGAATGATAGGTGGGGTTCGTTTATGAATTGTTCCCCCCATCTCTGAAAAAAGTAGTTTCAACCAGTAAAATTAAAAGAGCCCATTATTTCGTATTGCCTTGTGGTCTTGGTGATGGTGATGATTCTGAGTTTATCACTTAATATCCCGATGTTCTAGAGACAGATCTATACCAAGGTGCAGAGAAGTAAAGGGTCTGTAGAGATAGATTTTCACCAAAGTGCAAAGAAGTAGAGTATCAGTAGAGACAGATCCATACCAAGGTGTAGAGAAGTGAAGAGTCAGTAGAGGCAGATTTTTACTGAAGTGCAAAGAAGTACGTGGTCAATAAAGACAGATCTATACCAAGGTGCAAAGAAGTAAAGGGTCAATCCACGCGCAGGTAAATTGGAAGAGACATCAGCAGTGACCCCCATTCAGCATCCACTCATATAGAATGCTCATTATCCTTTACTAACCGTTTAATAATTTTCAAAGAATTTTTCATGGAATGTGCATTCAATAAATAATCCAAGTAACCTAGAAATTTATAGATGTTAACCAGTTATTTTCATGTGTTAAATGTGTCGTGCGTTTTAAGAAAATAAAAAATATGCGAAATTATCATTTGGGAATAATTTATTTAACACCTGCATATAACTTATTGTTGGCAATAAATTAAAGGCATATGTTGAATTCTTAGAACGGTGTACAACCATTCACATTGATGTGTTATTTGAAAATTGTGTATTCAAGTGTAAACAATAGTAATAGAGTAATGCTAATCATTCTGTACGTATGCATAAACTTAAACCTCATAATGTTTCAACCTTTTTACTTTATTTCGTATTTTCGTCGAAGTTGTCTCCAATTATAAACTCATTCAGAAAAACGTTTTACAACGAACGAAATGCGTAACGAAATCAAGAGGTAAATTGATAGCATCTGCGAATTCTGCAGCCAAGTTGTGACAGTTCTTTTTCCAGCTTGAAAACATTTTCCCCCATTGTTTTAACTTGCCAATGAAATGGTTTTGAGGGCGTCATTGATTTATTATCGCCGTTGCTGATTGTACCTGCCGATGAGTCATCTCCTGCTGGGACGGATGACAACCTGTCTGTACTGCCTCCTCAAGATGGTCATCGTCAGTATCTGCCAAACTTTCAGTGAAGTCATTTTTTCCCTTCTACAGCATTGCTAAAAGACACTTTTCGCTGTAGTGACTCATCGTCATTATCATGAGAGGAAGTTTGCTTGTCAAGTAAAGAATGAAATGTGTCGTCTATTAAGCTGCCTCCTTTGCGGTTGCTTTCCATGTTGTATTTTAATCCCATAAAAGTGCTATTCATCCCTGAAAGGTGAGATCTAACTCAGTGCTTCATTGCTACTGTCGATGGATGCTGATAGCAAGCTTCCATTTGTCATTCACATGCAAAGTAATGGTCAAGCATACCTTGAAACAGTATATATATATATATATATATATATATATATATATATATATATATATATATATATATATATATATATATATATATATATATATATATATATATATATATATATATATATATATATATATATATATATATATATATATATATATATATAATATATATATATATATATATATATATATATATATATATATATATATATATATATATATATATATATATATATATATATATATATATATATGAGGTTTTGTGATGTATACACGCTTGACTTTTTCTGTTAAGATATATTAAGCTACAAATATCGCTCAATATCCAGTTCACTATATGATGGGTATAAATTTTACCCAAAGGGAATCATAATTGATAATATAGATATACTGAATTTTACCATTTCTAGCAGTTTTGACAAAAATTGTGAGGAAATCATCAGATTCCTTTTGAAACTGGTAAAGAACTCTACTTCCCATCACCCTTATCGAATTTGCCATTTGCACCATGCATTTAAGAATTTCATCCTGATGTTTCAAGTGCAACCCATTCGCATTCTTGTATAATTTTTTTTATCATACGGTACCCGAGAACTGAGAATGTCAGACCAGGAGTCTGCAGGCGAAATTAATCGACTTTGTGCTATCCCAGTCTTTATTTTGAAATGTTGTTAAGTTTCCAAAATATTTTGGTGATTTCCAAGTTGCTCTGGAAGTTAGTCGAAAAGCTAGCTCAACGTTGGAGGCCAGGTAAAGAGGGGAAAAAGAAATTACACTTTTCTCTATTAAGTACCTGTAAATTTTTTTACTTTGTCCCCTTCATGTTAAAGCTTTTCCAACATGCTCTCTCCAGTGAGTATTAACCTTTTCTGTTGAGAAGAACGCCACCTGTGAATATGGAAAATATTGCCAAAGGCGTTCCTTGTGAGACCAGTTGTGGAGGAGTAAGCATCTTGAAGTTCTTAGTCAAATGAAGTCTCCTTTTTCACTCATTTTTATTTTTCTTCGGCTTGCATCTCCCATTCTTGCTCCCACTTGGACTTCTCCTCATGCCCGTGTTCCCCTCTTTATTTCAAGTTAGCCTTTTCTCTTCTAAATGTTGCCCTTTCTTGTCTTCCCTTACCTTCTACTCCCTTTGTAATTTCCTAATTTCCATTTTAATTTGATATCGTTCAGCTCCTTCACAAGGCTTTTTTAATTGTCGCTAGAAGTCTTCGCTGGAGGATGGTCTGTCTTGCTCATAATCTTCCAAGCACTTCTGCAAAAAGCTTTTCTGTCCACGTTCCATTACTTTCTTTGCTATATTTATCGATAGGTTTTGATCTGTGGAAAAGATACAAAAGTTATGCTAGCTTGAGAAATTCGTAACGGCGTTTTTCAATTGTTTATACTAATACATCATAAACAACATTGTACTTTACAACGTGCAACCCCTACTAGAAATAAAAGAATTTTTTAAGCAGTATATTACTGTATATTTTCCCATATGAGTAATCAGCATGAGTGTTTGCTTGAGCGCCTGAATATGTGAATTCTAATACAAATCATTTACCGATGTCGTATTCCAGTTTGTAGCCTTACCTTGTGAGAGAGGTAATAACAACGCTGATTTACCACAGGTTCACCGAACAATTCATACTATAGGTTTCTTTCAAACGCAGCCTCTTCAAAATACAAACCACATATGATTTCATTATTAGGGTTGAAGAGATCTTTCCTTTTACTCAAATGTATCCACGTATTTTGTTTCCATGTGTTTTGGAAAGCTGTGAAAAGTTACTTCTTTCTTGTTACCTTTAAAGGAAAGCACCCGTATAAAGCGCAATAAGGAAGGATTTTAAATATATGTACAGATAGGTATATATAATGCTAACAATAAAATCAAATACTCAAGTAGTGACAGTAATAGCGACACGGAAGAGCTCTGCACTGTATACTAGCTTGTTTGTAAACAAAGGGCAGATATCGTGAGCAGTGGCTGGTAATCCATGGCTTCGGACTCCTGACATCATAATCCGACCTCGGGTTTCTCTTCGTCAAAGGATTACCTTGATTTGTAGCCTTTTATTAGACATACGAGAAGAAAAATATGGTCATAGTTTTAGATTAACTGAACAGTTCAGTGCTCTGGCTTTGACTGAATTCAATCGAAGCCCGTGATTAATGGACTTCAGGCATATTGCTCTCACGGGGAATTAATGGATGGAGGGTAGCAGTCGGAATGTGTCTGTGTGTATATGTAAACAAGGTTGTTGCGCCAGGGCACGGGCTCACGTTTTTATGTGTAGACGTCATTCTGTTTTTATTCAGTTAGGAACATAATCGGCGATATTTCTGTTATGTGTGTAAGCATATTTATGTGTGTATTTGTGTATAATATCCACTTTTTCACGTGACGCACATCAGTGGTAATGTAATTAACAGTTAAATGAGAGAATACATTTCTGCCATCGAGCAGGTTTGACCTTCCTTTTAAGATGCTCTAGAGTTACCAAATCACAGGAAAAAAATTTCCCTCCCACTTGGAAGTCAGTACCTTGTATTACTAACCTGCTGTAAATCATAAGAATATTTTCACAGAAAGCTCTTTTGCATGCCAGTATAGATACTAAAGTAAATGACTCTTTATTGTGATGTATATCATAGATAATGTAATTTGCAGTTAAGGGAGAGAATAAATTTTAAACCTTCTAGCATGTTTGAACTCTTATACAGTTTCTTGGAGTTACAGGCAGTCAACGTTGCTAACCACTTCACGCAGAAAAATTTTACCTACTCAGAAGTCAAAACCATTTGTGTACCTGTAATCTGTTACTTTTATAAAAGGCTCTCTTGCCCTTGCCCTCAGCTATAGATGACATTGTACAAGAGTCTGTATTTCACCCCTAAAGCAGGTTTGAACTTACATTCAAGATGTTACAGTAGTGAAATCTGTGAAAGTATGCTTAACACTAGTAGCAGTTATGCTCATACGTGGCACTAACTTCCGAGCGGAATAGAAATTATGGCTGAAGTATATTTTTTTCATTTTGCTGCCAGTTGCATTATCATGTACACACACACACACACACACATACACACAAAGAGAGAGAGAGAGCGAGAGACACACACACACACACACATTATAGTGTACTATGAATATACTTCTGTTTTTGCATGCCACGTCAGTTTTGCACATGCCACATTTATATATTCATGTATTAGCCCACAAAAAACCCACTAATATGGAACTCGTTTTTCCTAGGCAATTATACATAGTAAATGCCCCTGTCCTGACCAGGATCCGAACCTATGCCTCTTTTTGTGTTAAAAGATATCGCCCTACTTCCAAACGAAAAAAGACAGAGGTTGAAATCCTCACATCATGACCAGGATTCGAGCCTATAGCTGTAACTTATAACCCCAAAGAGACGTAGGTCCGAGTCCTGGTCATAGTAACAGGATTTATCGCATATAATTTCTTTAAAATGTAAGTTATTTTCGAAGCAAAAGGAAAAACGACGTCGATACAATCAGACATTTGTGTTATATATATATATATATATATATATATATATATATATATATATATATATATATATATATATACTGTATATATATATATATATATATATATATATATATACTATATATATATATATATATATATATATATATCTATGTGTGTGTGTATCTGTGTGTGTATGTATGTGTGTATTTGTAATAGTGACAATGCCCTCTCAACTTCTCGAATTCTTCACACTTTTAGGATACGCTTGTCACTACAAAGCTTTAGATCCAAATGCAAGAAGCATTCCTTGAATTTGGATCTAAGGCTTTGTAGTGACAAGCGAAGATAAAAATTGTGAAGAATTAGAGAAGTTAAGAAGGTATTGTGACTATTACAATTACATACGTATCTGGTTTATATATATATATGTATGTATGTATGTATGTATGTATGTATGTATGTATGTATGTATGTATGTATGTATGAGCTTTAAAATGTTTCCCTCATTCCAGCGCATTCCAACCATGCGAAACGTATTGGATTTTTAATTCAATGATCGGTAATTTTGTTGCTCGCATTGACCCATATCCGTTATGATATATCCTTTATGATGTTACCAAATACCAGTATTTGATATATCGAAATATTCGTTTTCAGAGAGATTATTTTTTGTCCTTCCCTTCCTGAAAGTGGGTTTCCTGCACCAAAGAACCCTCCTTGCTCTTCATTTGTGCTGTTTACACAATTTTCCTTGGTATTATGGCTGGACTGGTTGAGTAATTAGTTCTCGTTTGAGGAGAGTGACCTTTGGTATTATTATGATGAATTAATGCCGATGTAGACTACTTGTTTCTCTTTTAGGTCAATCTTCGCTTTACTTAAGAAGCATCACAGATTGCGAAAACCTTTGAGTTCTTAAAAAAAAAAAAAAAAAGGGGAGAGAATTCTGTGTGATCAGAATGTTATGATTTTAATCCAAATAGGGGTATCATTCCTCAATTGTATCATTGTTTTTATGTGTGTGTGTGTGTTAATGATTAATTTATTATCTTTATTGTTTACTTTTGGAAATTCTTAAGTATTTTTTCCAACATTACTTGATTCTTTGGTTATCAGATTCTACACTAACGAGCTAACGAGGTTACTTTTCCATGACCGAATTTCGCATACCTGGAATAGAATCCATTTACGGTAGTATTCTGATTAAAGTATGTAATTCTTCACTTATTCAGTAATATATTTTGTAGGATTTGCGCAATTAAGGGCAGCAAGAACCTTTTGATTTTTGTATTAGGATAATTATCATTTTCTTTTCATTATTCACTTAGTTTTTTCGGTGAATGGCGCTGTTTTCACCAGAAGAAATAATGATCCTTCTGTTTAGGAACATGTGAACTGAAATCGCATTAAGTTGGATTCTCTTGTTGTTTTCGTAAACATAAGTTGTTGAATAACTCATTTTTGGGGGGAGGGGAGGAGGAAGGTTTCCGCTGCTGATCATAATAAACTCGATTGTAATAGATAAGTAGCATTGCAGCAGAGAGCCTGAATGTGCTACTCGTTTCAAAGAGCGTTAGTATTCAACCTGTGTTGAGGTGCCGCGATGTCACACAACCCAGTACCATAGATGTTTCTATTCCCTAAACTGGAAATCTGTGAAACAAATGAATATCCTGGCGGTGTTGATGTTCATAAGTTTAAGGCAAGCTGTAATGCTTATTGCCAGTGACGTGCGTCGTTGTCTGACACATTTTTTTCACTTTTCTCAGTAGCTTTAGAAATACATATAGATTTAGTTGATTTATTATATATTTTTTTATTTGTTTATGTTATACCTGTATGATACTTTCCCTGCTTCCCTTCCTTTTTTTATATATTGGCAGTCTTCTTTATGAATGCTCCGTATGAAGTTCGGGAACCTTCTGGATCCTGTCAAGGAACAACAGTAATACTCTGGATGATGTGAACACTTATCCTTGCCTGTTTAATATCGTAACAGCGTGTTGGGTACAGATTGAGTTGTCATGGATAACACTGTGTATATCATATCACCAACACACACTCATGTATTTGTGTGTACAGTATACATGTAATATATATATATATACATATATATGTATGTATGTACATACACATACATATATATATTATATATATATATATATATATATATATACACACACATATATATATATATACAAACTGTATATATGTATATATATTATATATAATAATGTGTGTGTTTGTATATGATAAAACACGTACTTGTATCTGTTTGTTAAGCCGTTGGATCTCTGAGGTTTTCGCATTGATTTATTTCAGAGATCTTTCCTGTTAATGTTGTGTGATAAGACTACGCCTACCCACCAGTCGTCTTTTGTAATTAGAAGTGATATTTTGTGCACATTTTCTTCTCTGGCAAAGTTTTTATGTCCAGTCCATTATGACATGCTTCCGCTGTGAGAATGAAAGTGTTTGAAAATCATCAGACTTTAATAGACCCTCTATCCTGAGAGAGATTATTTCCAAAGAACTTTGTTGGCACAGTTCTCCTCGCCGATTTTATATGAATAAATAAATAAATAAGAATAAAAATAAATCGCACTTCTGATATAATTCCTTGACGGCAAATCAGGATTCCATTATTTTCGTCATTTCATAATTAAATTAAGAATTGTTTGTTAGAGTTGATAATATAATTTTGAAAGATTATTCAGTTTAAGATTTTACTTTTTTTCTGCAGTTTAGAATTGCAGCAGCTGAAATTTGTGCTACGTTATTTTGTAGACTCGGTTGGCACACGAATATGTTTACATTTATGAATATTTTTAGGCATATGTTGAAACCCTCTCGCAAAAGCTCACGCACACGCATACGGAATGTTATTTGCATTTTTTAAGTTTATGGTACACACTGTTCAAATGCTTGCAGGTTATATTTTGTTTTCCATTTATTAAATTTTAAAATAACATAATTATGTATCATTCATATTCGGCAAGGTACTAAACTATTTTCAAAATATAAAACAAGATACCTTTTAAATCGTTTAAAAGTTAGTTTACGAATTCAGGGTATTCTGTTGACTGCTCTGTTAGTATACTGTATATATATATATATATTATATATACTATATATATGTATATATATATATATATATATATATATATATATATATATATATATATATATATATATATATATATATATATATATATATATACACACACACACACACACACATATATATATATGGTTATGTATGTATGTAGCCTATGTAATGTGTGTGTGCATTTTTAAATCTTCGCCAGTGGCTAAATAACTAAGTATATTAATACATGAATTTATTCAGTAAATGAGTCGGCGGAATTGTTTGCACTATGTATTCACCCCTTTGGTTTCCCACTTTCCGTTTCTCCATTTTTGTCACTCTCCCCTTCCATGGAACACGTATTCCCCAAGAATGCTCATTCAGTCGTGCATTTATTTTCATTTTTTGCCTTTCTTTTCACCGCTCATGTCGTCCGCTTGCTGGAATAGCCTTTAGTTTCTAGAGATGATGCCTGAACATTTCGTTTTCTTGTTGCAGGCGATGATGGCTGTTAGGTCCAGAAGTTGAGTTTCAACTATTTGCGGCAGAGTACTTTGACGTTTTCTCTTCTCTCTCTCTCTCTCTCTCTCTCTCTCTCTCTCTCTCTCTCTCTCTCTCTCTCTCCAGCAGTTGGGACGTCCGTGATATGATGGTTTTTTAACGAGCGGTTTTTGTCCTTAGTATGAGCAGATACCTTCAATCATCTTTAAGTATTAATTCATCATATATTGTTTACTTTATATATATATGTATATATATATGTGTGTGTGTGCGTGTGTGTGTGTGTGACTGTGTGACTGTGCGTGTGTGGGTGCGTCACCTCAGTAATGAATACAACAGAATGTCTTTGACGGAGCTCCTGGCATTTTTCATCTCTCTTCGCGATCAACAAATAGTTGGAAGCATTTTCCTTCCCTGTCTCTGACTTGAAATGCATTTGGAAATAAAAACTCATCCGGTCTGTCTGTCTGTATCACATGTTCCTTTAACTCTAATTAGGGTAATTCCAGAAGTCTCCTTTTTTAAGGCAGCTGCTAATTAATTACGTTTTCCTTGTATGCAATTACCGCCCCGTGATAGATGAAACATTCGGATTTCTTTTCCTTCGGATTCACCTCGGATTGCGAAACTCGAACGAGAAAGGGATCAGCAGATCGTCCTTTCCGGGGAAAGGAAAACATTCCCTCATTTTTTGCCTGCGTGCTTTCGTCTTCCGTTATTTTGTCAGGTTGCGATTTTATGGATTTGTCCTTTGTGTTTTTAATCCTTTAATTGCTCGTATATTCCTTGTTATTTTCTGGGCTTTTATTTTTCCATTGTTTTTTTACCTATTCTCTCTTATATTTTAGATGGATTATATTTTGTCCGTGTCTTTTCTTTCTTTTTTCTATTTTTTTATGCAAAATCAGCAGAGATATTTTATTGTTGAATTAGTTAAATGTGAGGCTGATGAATTTAGTTCAGTAACAAGTCTAGATATTAAATCAGTTTTTTTAATACATGGCTGATTGTTCTTACGATTTGTGATAGGTTGGTAATATTCATTCATCATAATTATTGAACTGTAAACGAAAAGATGATTTTATTACTGAAATACCCTTGATTACTGAAAGCTTTCTGGTAAATCAAATATCAGCGATAGTGAGGTCAGATTTCTTCATACTGATGAGTAATGTGAGGTCTTTTATAATTGATATCGGTAAAATCTAAAATTGGACACATGTATGAAATGTTTTCATATACAGCATGGATAGATTTATCGGACAGAAATTTAAATTATCGTCAAAAAGGATTGCATCAGATAATTTCTGCCCACTCCAAGGTAATTGAGGTTGAAGTGATACACAAATTACATATATTTCTTTATTAATTAAATATTAAAGGCGGTCGGTAGACTGTGGTTAGTTTGTATCTTACTTTGGTTAGGTTGGACGCAAGTTCATAAAACTGCAATCTTAGTTGTATAGTAGCACAAGGTATATTGGAAATAAAAATGTGAACGCAAGAGGTGATCAAAGAATTCGGGCCCAAGATATCCAGGAAAAGAATAACACCAGTTAAGCTGGAGTGAACAGTATTTGCCTAATTTATAAAAACACTATTTTAATGAATTATAAAAGATTATGGATCATAAGTAGAAACTGTTATTGAAAATGTCAGCAAATGAGAAGAGGATTTAATGAATTATAAAAGATTATGGAACATGAGTAGAAACTGTTATTGAAAATGTCAGCAAATGAGAAAAGCATTGACACAAGTTGTAACAGGAAATCGTAGCACAGGTTTCAGTTGGCGGGGCAAAGACTTAAGCACAGGATAGATACTGTACAGAAGAATGAGAGAACCAGCAGAGGCACTGGAGAAACACTTCAAGGTAAGGTTACTGACGGTAAACTTTGTTATTGCCAGGCAGAAACGAAGGACAGTTAATTACAAAGCACTAGTGGCGGTTCGTAAGGAAATAATTCAGTGGGAGAAGTATGTTGTATCAGTGGTAGCCTCCCTTGTGATCGAAAACGACGGCAGGTCCGTAGTAGGATGGATGTTGAGCCTTTCCTTTGTAGCTGACGTGGGCGACGAAGCCTTTGTAGTGATCGGCTGAATATTTTACCTGTTGGCAGATAAAACACGGACGTCATTACAGTGTTAATTTACTATAAATGGCATCCACTGTAGTATATATGTAGTTATTTTAGACGGTCAAAATCGAGCAGAACTCACATGTTGTTTGCGTCCGTCGGGAAGAGCGACGGTGTAAGATCCATAAACGGCCTTTCCGTCCGACTTCTCATCATGATGGAAGTGGGGCCCCTTGTAGTCGCCGCTGACGTGGTAACCGTAGTAGTATGGCAGAGGTTCCTGTAGATGTTTGTTAGGTTTAGGAATTTTTACGCAGGATTATTTTTGTTGCATGAACTCATATAACCTAATCTATATTTATTGCACGATTTATATCATCATTTAAGTCTTACTCCGTAACCGTGTTTTCCTCCTCCATGTCCATAGCCTCCATCAGCTTCAGGGTCCGACAAAGCAACGCCGGCCACTGCCAGAACTACTACCACCTGGGAAAATATTTTCTGTTAATTTGTGAATTTGTTTGCGTGGACCAGAAAGTGTGCATGTGTATGTATGTATGTATGTATGTATGTATAAACATATGTATGTATATGTATATTTATATAGATATATATATATAGTTAAATATATGTATGTATGTCATATCATATACAGTATATATATTATATTTTTCTTGTTTGAAATACATACACATTATATATACACATCTGTATATATATACATATATATAAATATATATATATATATATATATATATATATATATATATATATATATATATATATATATATATATATATATATATATATATATATATATATATATATATATATATAAATATATATATATATATATATGTGTGTGTGTGTAAAACACTATTATTTAGTCAGATCCTGTCATCACAGCTCATTATCACAAAATATCCACAACGTGAACATGTAACAGCTTGGGAACTAACACTGTAAAACATCGTGATGGAAGGCGATATAAGAGAAGTCTTCACAGAAGCTGAAGCTGAACTGATACGTTGATTCCATTTCACGGATTATTTATATCGCGGGATTTTGTCTCCTGGCTGTCGCTGGGTCCCCGCCTCCAGTCCCTTTTTACCGTCACGTAGCATTCAGCTACACGGCAGCAATCGAAGAGAAATTCTTCACGTTTCTCCAGTGGTAAAATTGGGGCATCGGGTTAGTTCGGTAATAACAGAAACAATGAACGCAGTTGTGCGTTGAGAGCTTGGTTAATTGCGATATGTTTTACGACAGAGAGAGAGAGAGAGAGAGAGAGAGAGGTTTCAAATGGTTTTTAGCGAAAGTCATATTATTTCATACGTTTTATTATAATCAATTTTTTTTGTTTATCTCTCCCTATCGGTAACGATGGTTTAGGAATAAATTATTTACGGTTGATTTTATTACAGTTAAAAGGCTTGTTCCATAATAAGGCTGAATATTCATTAATATGTATATATATACATATATATCTGTATATATGTGTATATATATTTATTTATATATGTGTGTGTATATATATATGTGTAATATATATATATATATATATATATATATATATATATATATATATATATATATATATATATATATATTGTTCACAGAGGACCTCAGTGATACGGAAGGTTCAAAGGAAGAGATCCTTTATTTCCAGTCTTTCAGAGGATCGTTTGCTCCCGTCTTCATTATTTGGTTCCTTGAAGATGGAGGCAGACGAGCCCCTGAAAGCTCGCAATAAAGAATCTCCTCCTTGAACCTTCTGTATCTTTGAAGTCCTCTGTTAGAATAATAACTTTATATACAGTGAATTTGCGTTGTTTGAAGTACACACACACGCACACAAATATATATATATATATATATATATATATATATATATATATATATATATATATATATATATATATATATATATATATATATAGATGTAATATATATATAGTGTATAGTAAAGTGACCAGTATATTGTAATTATAATAGCCACAGTGTCCTAGTAAAAGTATATATATATATTATATATATATATACATATATATATATATATATATATATATTTATATGCATATATATATGATGTTTGAACCTTAGGAGAGCCTCATAGTAATTGAATAATATTATCAGCAACCATCCAGAAGTTTTATTTTCCGAGTAATACGTAATGCTAGTAACAGGTGTTCACTGTTAGTGTTCCATTTTAACCGAATTAAATTGAGAAAAATATCCAGCTGTTTATGATAGGAAATTTAAAGAAAATGTTTTTTTTTATAAAGGAAGCTCGAATTACTTCCGCTTGGATAACGCTGGGTTTTTCATTCAGATTTAATATTTCCGACCTAATTATAAACTTCATTGTTTTTAATTAATGGCGTTCAAAGTTATATAAGTATTTGTTTGAAATGATGGCAAATAGCTAATATTTCTCAGTATTATTAATCTTGTTATTGTAAAAAAATGTATATTCCATATTCTATAGTCCATGCGTTAATTATTTTTTTTATTATCATTGAGAGTTTTCACTAGGGCACTGAGTTGAAATTCGTAACTTTCAAGATAATGATGTATATCGTTAAATCATAACATAGGTGTACACTGAGAACCATGAAGAGTTAGAACATCAGTACTTGCATTACCATCATCGCCTCCATCGCCGGGGACGCAAAGAACCGTTTGAAATTCCGCCACACAAGTCTTCCCTGTGCTTTCGCCTCCGGCATCTGGCGTCATAGGTCTGGTTTTTCAACTTTCCTAGTGCACTTAGGCACCAAGCTGACACTAGCACCTACACCAGACTACTGATGTACATGTCCAAACCGTCTCCATCTCCTTGTCATTATTTTCTTTTCTACACTTGTAATTTCCTTTATGATATCATTTGACACTCGTCATTTTGTGATTCACGCCCGGTATGTAATTTTCAAATCTTATTCAGCGCACCCATTGAGTGATTTTCCTGTGGAATGATGATGGTATAATCCTAAATTCAACGTACACTAGTAAAAATAACAACAATGATAATATGAATTAAAGTTTAAGTTCGAAAACTAGCTAGTCGTCGGTCCATAGATGTGAATTTTTACATCATGCGTTTTTTCAGAAGAATTAAAAGAACTGTC
This sequence comes from Macrobrachium rosenbergii, assembly GCF_040412425.1. NCBI lineage: Eukaryota > Metazoa > Arthropoda > Malacostraca > Decapoda > Palaemonidae > Macrobrachium > Macrobrachium rosenbergii. The sequence continues at coordinate 57,299,015 of NC_089761.1, forward strand.
TAGGGTTCTGAATAATTCCACGACCTGTCTGATTTAATTTTTTGTTCCTTGTAACTAAGGCTTGTGAGGTGTGAGATGAATAGTTGACCTTACCCTAAGGGGAATGGAATTTCAATGGAAACGAGGTGACACTGTTTGAATTTAAAGTGCGATGAAGTATAATTGGATTAAGACGAACATATGCTAGGTGAATTTGAATGAGGAAACACTTCCGAAATTAAGGGGCAGGAATGCGTTGGATGCTATTATGTCGAAGGAAGATATTTATATATTAAAAAGATATAATAATTAAATTTGGAAGAAGGAAGAAAGCTAAACGCTGAGGGCTACTATGTGAGGCCAAGAAGAATAAAGTTGTCAGATTTGGTGAATTTGAAGTAATGCAAAGGGAAATTTTAATTTGAGGTATGAAAGTGAAGATTCATTTAGCAAATTTCAGTTGAAGAGTGAAAGGTCATTAGGTGAGCTCCGAACTAGACAGCGTTAAGATGGACGTATACCGGGAGATTGTATATATTTGATAATAAACAAAATTATGACCTCTGACTTTATATTCGATAATTTGGAAGAGAATGTTGATATATACATTTTGAATGTTTGTTCCATATCCATAAAAATTATTTTGGAAATGTGCAGGCCTCTTGAAATATTTATTTATTTGTTTAAAAAATTGTATGCAAGATTTTTGCTTATCACGCTTAAAGGAACACGCTGATAATACATGCTTTGTTATTCCTTCCAGGCTATTGTCATTTGCATGTTATGCGATTTCCGTAATACTTTAATGGTTGGAGCTTACTTATTATTGAAGCATTGATGAGCGTAAAGCCATTAGGCATTGATCCTAATTTGTTTTATGCTCGAACTCCATCAGATTTATGCAGGTTTAATGCCCATTTGCATTTATTCTCATTCATTGTGGACAGTTTTTTTTTAATTAATGAAGTTAGTATATTTGGTAGTTTGTAAGAGGTGTTTACTTGTTTTTAAATGTCAAAATATCATTTACGCAGTTTTTATGGACTTACTTTCTTTTTATAAAGGCTGCTGTGGTATTAAAATATAGTTTGTTTTTATATCTCTCTCTGCTTCCATGTATATCATGTTATTTAAGAGGGGGAGCTCCGTAGAACTATTCAGGTCGCATAAATTCTTAAGATTCTGGGAACGCTTTCATATATTTCGTAAAATGAAATGAAAGTGAACCGTATGGCAGTGCTAAAGTTTGAAAAATTTGCCATAATGACGTCTATGCCAGAAAACTCCTAAGAACCGAAATGCAGTCGAGTATGAAAGGATGGTCTGTGGATTGACACTTTCAGGTTCTTTAGGTAGTTCATATTCTGCACTATATAGACAGCCCGTAGTTGACTGAATACTTAATCAACCAGTATTCAAATTAGCTGACCAAAAGGTTAAAATTTGTAGAAAACTTAGATCATGATTTTTGCTAGCGAATTCGTTCTAAATTCAAATTTATTCTTTTATTCAATCAATAGCATTTCCATGAGACATTAAAAGGATTTTGTAGAGCACAGTGAAGAGTATTTTCTCCTTTTATTTATGAGTACGTACCGTATATACCTTAACTATTCACGGCACATACTTTTGCATTATGTACAAACGGTATCAACCGAATGGAACTGGCACCCAAGTTTTGGAAGCGTGAGAATTGTCAACTTGTAAGGTTTTCCATTGGATTTCGGTTTTTCATTTTGATGTATCAGGTAAATTTAAGAAATTCTATTTGCAGATTTGATACATTGTTGTCATTTTTACGCCTAACCTTCATGGCACTGTTGAAAGAAGCAACAAATGACATTGCCATTCAGCGCAATTATAGAACGGCAATAAAATTTACATTAGTTTCATATAAATTTCGTTTCACCCGGATAGTTTCGTGAATGAGTGGCAGTTTCTTAACTGGATTTTATTTACAGAGAATATAGTCTTAAATACAGAATAGAGATTCCAAGTTGGAACCCAGAATTTAGGGAAATATTTTGATATTTCAGTGGTAGCCTCCCTTGTGATGATCGAAAACGACGGCAGGTCCGTAGTAGGATGGATGTTGAGCCTTCCCCTTGTAGCTGACGTGGGCGACGAAGCCTTTGTAGTGATCGGCTGAATATTTTACCTGGCAGAGGATGGGATCATTAATCATAAAACAGTCTTTGTTATAATCTATAATTGATTTGGGTATCAAAGCGAATGTTTTAACAATAAAATAGGGGAGTGATACTCACGTGCTGTTTTCGCCCGTCGGGTAGGGCGACGGTGTAGGATCCGTAAACAGCCTTTCCGTCGGACTTCTCGTCGTGGTGGAAGTGGGGTCCCTTGTAGTCACCGCTGACGTGGTACCCGTAGTAGTATGGCAGAGGTTCCTAGAAGCCCCGAAAACAATGATATTAAAAACTCATCGTGCTTATGTTGAACTTAATTGTGCATTGTGTACCAGGTAATTAGTCAAATGTGAAGGGGAAGGGATTGGATCAAAAATATGGAGAGGCTCTGAATGACCTCATAGGTCCCAGCGCTTGGCTTTAGGCCTAAAATTTATATTCCATTCCATTCATTCTGAAAGAGTTGCATAAAATTGGAGGGTAGAACTTTCCGAGGACGTCTCTGTGACTGGAAAACGATGTGTAGCGAAGAAATGTGTATGAATGCTTGTATGTCTGTGTGTGTATGTATATATATATATATATATATATATATATATATATATATATATATATATATATATATATATATATATATATATATATCCTTAAATGAAACAGTTGTTACTTTCACAAATGTATGAAAAATGATTTACCATACATAAAACTTATAATTAGTTGTTTCATACACCCACAGAAGGCTCTTTAGAAGTGTCCCTATGTCTCATATACAAGCAGTGTACATACTGTATATGCATTCATATATATACACACACACACACACACACACACACACACACACACACACACACACACACATATATATATATATATACTGTATATATAATGTGTATTATGTATGTATATATGTATGTATGTATGTATGTATGTACTGTTCCGCGCGCGTGTGGTAATATGAACAAGGCAGTTTTATGTATCATGTATGAATATGTCATACACGTAACTTGTACGTTTGTGTTATTGTGCCCTTTAAGAAAACACGTAATTATAAACAAGATCTCTTTAGCTTACCCCATACCCGTGCTTTCCTCCTTTTCCGTGTCCATCTGGATTGGCAGCAGCCATGCATGCCATAGCCAGGATTGCTAGTACCTAGAGGGAAAGATAATTTTAGTTGTCATTTATTTTTCTGGAAGTAGCTCTAATTTTCACTGTGGTGTCTGACTAATAATGCAAGAGCAAAATTAATACTCATTTAGATGTGAAACTGTACAATGTTGTGTTGGTTATATTTTGTGTGCGAATACTTTTATATAAGTCAATCACTGTAACCGTTATGCAAGTAAAATCACAACACTGCACATGGTTGGCATTAGACTTTCAGGAACTGACACTGTAAAACATCGTGGTTTCAGTTGGCACTCGTGTCCTCTTCGTTGTAGCCGAAGTTGAATTGATGTTACCGTATGTGTTTACACTATATATATGCTCTCCAGAACTCAGAGGGAGAGAGGAAAATAGAAAGAGTAACTTTGCACGTGGCGCTACTAATGCTCACGTTTAATACGTGGTCTTAGGTTGTCAGAGATTCATGCACGCTTGATTGTGTGTTCATTTCTAACGTATATCGCGTTTTTTATCGCACCTGATCGAAAGTAATAAGTTATAAAGCGGCACACATCCTGTTTAATTGATGCAACATATCACGGTCGGAAATAAACTGACATGAAGAGCTGGAAAATCCATTTTCATTTATTCAAGATTTAAAAATAGGGATTGTACCACACGGCACGTGTAATTTGCGGGCATTTGCTCTGGGGCAGTTTTGATGACGGTTTTGAAAATAGAAAACCAAGAAACATTTTCCATTTTGTTTGATTGATTTGAATGTCCGGCGTCCCTTTTTGTTGCTTAATCTTTGGGTTTAAGGTGAGCGTCACGCGAAAATCTCTTATTTTGCAATATTGTGGGCCTGCGCGGGTTTTTATGATAAATGGGTTTCATACATCATTTGGGATTAATTGCAAAGCGCTGGATAGTGTAGTGTCTGTGTGTGTGTGTGTGTGTGGGTGTGTGTGTGAGAAAGAGAGAGAGAGAGAGACTAGATATATATTTTCTTCACTTGCTTGTACATTGATATTTTTTTAACGCTACTTTTGATGGAAGCCAGATGATGAATTAGTAGTTTCTTCCTTATAACTCTGTATGTATTTCCTCGAAATTGACATAACAGAATTGATAGTGAAATCTTTGAGGCGAGTTAGTTTTAGTTTTGAATAAATCACTGATCTAAGAATAAATATATCTATCTATCTAATATATATATATATATATATATATATATATATATATATATATATATATATATATATATATATATATATATACATACTGTGTACATTAGACTTTGCAACATACGAGTGTGCAAGTGATACCACCAAAACCAAATTACAAGTAAAAAGAATTATTTTTGTTTAAATGAGAGTGTTAACTTTTCGTATTTTATTGTCTCATTAATATCAGTGTTATATAGGCACTGTATAATTGAGGCTTTTTAAGATTCTTGTGGCTCCTCATGTTCGGCCTGTTCTTAGGATCTGCAAGTATGCTAAAATGTGTAGAATTAGATAAATGAAAAGAGAAACGAAACAGTCTGAGCCTTTATATTACGATTATGTGGTGTTGATTCAGTAACATTTAGTTTAGGTTGAGTAATTCATATGGTAACGGAAAGGATTTATTTATTCATCAAAATTTAATGAAGGACTTCAAAGTGTCGAGGTGTTTATTCACTTACATTTAGGAACTTATGCATAGAACAATTATCTTTGTTAACGGAAGATATTTAACGATGATGCTACGTTACCATCTCAAATTCTAGTTCTGTATGAAAATGATTGAACCCCATGTTGAAGTTTAAATTCAAAATATCAGTCGTAAATGCAGTAGATTTAACCTGTCATCCCGAGATTGGGACATTCATCGCTTTTTTTTTCTCGTATTTTTTAATGTCCAGAATATTCAGGTGGTTTCAAAGCCCAGGGCGGGATTTTTTATACATTTTTTCATTCCATTTTTTTTCTTTTACTTTTTAACCTTACGTAAGATTCTGTATTTTTTCCGTGAATGGAAAAAACAATAGCATTGCAGTTGCAGGAAATAACATGGTAGAGGAAAAAGGTAGAGAAAGGGAGGGATAAGAAAAATTGTCGGATTTACAAAAATAAAGAAAAATTGGGAGAGAAAAGAGCATTTTTATTCGGGTATTTTTTTTTTTTAACTCAGATCCGGGAAACTTTTTCTCCTTTCGGAATTAGTTGAAGGGTAACTGTAGTTTGTTATTACAATCCACAATAAATTGTTGCATTTTTTAATTTTTCCCTAGTTTTTCGATGAGGCGTTATTTACATTTCTTTAATACTTGTAAATCCAGTAAAATTGCTTTGGTTGATAACAAATAAAAGCACCTGATCTTATTTTTGTTTATCTTCTGCATATTCACAGTGTATGCGTTTGCATCCTTTATGTGTGTGCGTGTGCGCGCGCGAGCGCGTTTGTGTGCGTTGGGATGTGTGTGAGTATGCACGCGTTCATAAAAAGAGAGAAATTTTTTAGAAAGAAAGTTATCTGATGAAGATTTGCACAAAACAGTATTTATTTATTAATGTTGGTTACTAACGCAGTATTTACGTAATCAGTTCTTCTTAATTAATTCCTTAAATATTTCAAACACGTGATAAATTAGGAGTGCTTTTAATGTTAAGGAAAACAGTTAGGCATTAATAATCCCCTCTCTCTCTCTCTCTCTCTCTCTCTCTCTCTCTCTCTCTCTCTCTCTCTCTCTCTCTTCCCGCGCGCTTGCGCATTCAGAAACTTTTGATCTTCACTCGAAGGAACAGGATTAATATTTTTCTCACATGTCAGTATGTGATGCAAGATTAATTTAGCATTTTGTAAGGATCTCTAATGGAGTTGCTTTTGAAAGCTCGGTAAGGACATAGGCAGGCTGCTTACTGCTCGGCGATTGTTGAAAGCGCTCCATCGAGCTGTATTCACGGGTTCCATTATGGTCTTATTATCAGTTTTAGATTCTTATTACTTTCTTTAATATTTGTTTTGTGGTGAACAATTAACATACTTAAGAAAAATACTTGAATTGTTTTGCACTGACTTGAAGTGTTACACCATTCCGCCACCTCGTGCTCTGCCTGCCTGGTGCATTTCATTTACTAAGCTGACATATTCGTCGGGTCACAGTCATTTGTAGGCTGCTTATTCAATTAAGTAAATACAATTTAATGGAAATAGAATGCATTACTTTCCCTACTAAAGGAATGAATATATTCCATGTCAGATGGAACACAGACTCAGGGATACGATATCCCCTTGCTGAAGAAAAGGACAGGTTATTACTTTGAACTACAGAAACTCCAGCAGACATTTCCTTGTTAAGATTGTTAAGATTGTTGAACATTAGAGGAACTAATAAATGTTACGAATAAGTTTATGTTTTGCAGAAAGTTTTTTATGAATTAAATATTTATGTATGATACCAGACTGGGCTATCCTCCGAAAACTGATAAATTTAGATAGCATTTACATTAAGTCTCTTTGGTAGATAGCATTTACATTAAGTCTCTTTGGTGTATGTGAATAGAAAATTCTGATTAATCACTGGGTTACCTGTCAGGTATTCTGGGGAAGAGGGAAACTGCGTCAATTAGTCGAGCATTGTCTTCATTTCTTGGTAAAGAAACGTTGTGCTCCTAATTCATTTACGTTATAAAGAATGTGCGGCCTTACGTTAGCCATCTGGTAAGCATGGCGAGTCTTGTCCTTATAGTGTCTAATACAAAAATTTGCTGTTAATTTCAAGCAATTTAGAGGAGGAATTAGTTTCTTCTTCCAGCTGCTTCACTGAGTTGCATCGGAGAATGTAGAGTTACTTTAAGTCATTTCTTTCGAGAAAAGTGGGTTGTTTTAATTCAAGTTTGATAGATCTGGCTAAATAATTAATTGTCTCACCCGAACTAGGAATGAAGGAAACATGAAATAAGGAGCAATTTTTCAACTCCAAATGAAACGACAGACAAAAGGTAGAGGGCTTTTAAAATGGAAGGCAAAATGAAATGCAGGGAAGAACTATGATACTTTGCGTCTGAAGGAAAGGTTTTGTTACCGAATCCACCAATCCGGATACTTGTTGGTCCCCACTGAGTGATTGTGTGGAAGTGGTGGGTTAGCAGGTGCTACATGATGACCTCTTGAGAAAATAAAGGACTCCTCCCCAACGGAGCACTCTTCTCGACATGATTGCGTAGAGGAGGAAATGAAATTTTTCTGTACAGTTATTTTAGCAAATATTGGTCGTTCCATGTTGCGCTAAAAATAATGTTTTATGCTTCACTTCATCTTACAGGCACGTGCCAATCAACCGCTCTTTTACACCAATATAAAACGGAGAGAGTTATCTAACCATTTCTTCAACCATATTGGCCCTCCCATACTGATGAAAGGGCATATTTTTGTTTTGTTTCCTTTCCTGCTTTTGCTAGCCTTTCACACATTTCCCATTCCATGGTAATAATATCAACTCCTATGCTACGGCATATTTTACGTTGTTCTGCATTTGCATATCGCTCTATAGGAATATTCTCACCTTTGATATGTCTTCGTAAACTCGGAATGAAATAGTCATTTCACACCTACACGAAGGGTTGTGAGTAAATAAATGTATTTTACTTGTATGTTTTATATACATATTTTGGAATACAGGTAAAGGACTATGAAAACAGAAATGTTTTCGTAACAGGAATATGCATAAACGTTAGTGGTAGCCTCCCTTGTGATGATCGAAAACGACGGCAGGTCCGTAGTAGGATGGATGTTGAGCCTTCCCCTTGTAGCTGACGTGGGCGACGAAGCCTTTGTAGTGATCAGCAGAGTATTTTACCTGAGGATAAAACATACAAATAATTTTTAAGATCAATCGTCAAAATGATATATAAAATTAGTTTTTAAACTGACATTTCACAACATTGTGCATTAAAGTTTGAACACCCAACTTACATGTTGCTTCCGACCATCGGGGAGAGCAACTGTGTATGATCCATAAACAGCCTTTCCATCGGATTTCTCGTCGTGGTGGAAGTGGGGCCCCTTGTAGTCACCGCTGACGTGGTACCCGTAGTAGTATGGCAGAGGTTCCTGGAAGAAGATTCGAAAAGTCGTTATAGCAGATGTGACCTAAAAGTCTAAGAGATTATTTACCATTTCTCCACTTTGCGTTTGCTATTTTCTCAGAAGTTTTCTGACGACAAGGTCAGCAAAAAGAGGCTAAATTTGATTACCCCATATCCATGCTTTCCTCCTTTTCCATGTCCCCCGTGACCATGCCCCCCGTGACCATGTCCGTAACCGCCTGGGTTGGCCTGGATGATGGTGGAGACAGCTAGGATTACGAAGACCTAAAAAAATAATTGTGAATGGATAATATATGCTGTGTACACACACACACACACACACACACACACACACACACACACACACACACACACACACACATATATATATATATATATATATATATATATATATATATATATATATATATATAGAATTACTAAAAGGACCTCATTCAAACTGAATGGTATCTAATGCTTGATAATGTGGACTGTTTGTCCAAGAAAGCTTGTAACTTTTGAATAAAAATTCATTAGATACCATCCAGTTTGAATGAGGTCCTTTAGTAATTCTACTAATACACAGAACAATTGTGTATGTGATAAAGTTAATATATATATATATATATATATATATATATATATATATATATATATATATATATATATATATATATATATATATATATATATATATATATATACATTCACACTTTCTGGCCTCTTTCACTGAAACAAACATACGTGAACACACACACACACACACACACACACACACACACACACACATATATATATATATATATATATATATATATATATATATATATATAGAGAGAGAGAGAGAGAGAGAGAGAGAGAGAGAGAGAGAGAGAGAGAGAGAGAGAGAGAGAGAGAGAGAGTCATTTGCTTTAACACCTACAGAACCAAACACTTGCAAATTTGGAAATGTTGTACTTAGTGCTGCATACACTTATTCCATTGTTATGTCCATTTTACCACTGGAAGTATACGTGTCACATTTTGAGTCGACGCAAAACCGAAATGTTGAGCACGTTGAAGGATAACTCACTTTGGCAAACATTGCAGCTCTCTGGTTTGTGGGAGTCCTTTGGTAAAGTCTGGAACTTGACTGCCACTAGCACTTTCATTGCTCATTATATATACTACTTTTGTCTGAGCTTCGGTGGAGCCAGTTCGAAACTTTCTATCACATAATTTTGAATCATATTAAACTAGTTATGAAGTTCTGCTCACGTTGTAAAGAAGCCTTTTTTTCCAGTTCGTGATGCAGAATTCAATGATGCTGAAAGACATGCGTTTAGCTTTGGTGGTCTTTCATGTGAAAGTTTTTTTCACTTCTCTCTTCTGGTACACTTTTCCGCTCTCTCTCTCTCTCTCTCTCTCTCTCTCTCTCTCTCTCTCTCTCTCTCTCTCTCTCTCTCTCTCTCTCTCGTTCAAGTTCTTGTGTGAAGAAGAGAGAAACAATACGAGTGCCTAGTGAACGGAACAGAATATTACTCGTACTTGAATAGAAGCAGGAAGTACTAAAAAGTTGAAAGCAATACGAGATGAAAAAGTAAAGTAGTAACGAATTGTTAAGCAGATATTAGGTAGCTATTTTATGACAAAGATAACCTTTGCAGTATATACTGATATTCTTATCTTGCAAAATTCAGCTTTTCTTTTCAAGTAAGTAACTTTAGAGAATTATTCAAGTAATTTTTCTTTGTAAGATTTAATAAGGGTTTATTTGATATCAATATTTACAGTCCTGTAAAGGCTATGACGAGAGCTGAATAGGATATGTAATAAAACTGGATTTTGTTATTATGAATGGTAAAGTCAGTTAAGAAATGTTCTCCGAGCGAATTTTTGTGTGACTCATTTAATTTTCTAGGCTAGTCCTTGATTGTAAGTGCGTTTCTCGCATTACTTTTATATTTCTGTTGACCCTACGTTATTAATGTAGTGGTTACCGGAATATCTAAACATAAAATGATTACGATTTAGCAGCAAAAATGAAAAGGACAGTGGAAGTAGCACTCTGTGATTATTATAAATAATTCACGTGAGTATATTAAGAAAGTGGCGCAGAGCTTCCGTGATCATAAATTGTACTTCTTTTAGTGTATTGAATCTGTTCTGTGAAACGAACGAGAAATGAACATGTATAACTCAATAAAAGTTGTAGTATTTAGTAAAATTTTCGAGTTGGTCATATCCCGTACATGATAGTTTTTAGTAGTAGCAATAACAGCATTAAGGATAGTATTCGTAAAAGGTTACTATTCACGTCGCAGATGCTAAATCATTTGGACCCCAGTCAGTTTCACTCTCCTGCTTTAACGAGTCTGTGATTAATGGATTGTGGCGCTCATGGGAGCTTTTAGGAGAGCAACTTTTAAGTCGGATGTGTAATAAATTATTCATATTCGTTGCAGTGGAGCTGCATAAATTAAATTACTTTTAGTGCAGCGAAGATAGTTAAGAGTTATGGCTAATTTTTCATTAGTGATGTATTACAGTATAAAGTGATATCTGCTCTGTTTTCGATGTAATCTCTGTATGCTTTTGGAATTGACATGTCCACACATACACAAATGTATATATACATATATATATGTGTATGTATGTATGTATGTATGTATGTATGTATGTATGTATGTATATATATATATACATGTGTGTATGTGTGTGTGGATTTGTCAGTTCCAAAAGCATTCAGAGATTACATCGAAAACATAACAGTCGTTGTTTGGAAGAAAGCAAAATTATCCAAAGTAAAAGGTAATCCCTGTATTGACTAAAATTTATTTATTTGAAACTAATTTCACTGCGAGTAGGTAAAGGCTTACATATGCTACGCCCAGCGTCTGCTGGGGTCAAGAAAAAAGGTGTTGGTCTAGCAATCGTTTCCACAAAGAATTGCTGAGACGTCTGAAGGTTGTACTCTTCTAGTGACGACCTTTCCAGTAAGGGGATAAGGGCATATAAATGGTGAGATAAACACACACACACACACACACAGACACACACACACACACACACACACACACACACACACACACACACACACATCGTCACCAGATGAGTAGAGCCTTCTGACGATTGCTAGACCAACACCGTTTTTCTTGACCCCAGCAGACGCTGGCACCCATCTACAGCTGGGTGATCAGGTAAGCTGTAGGCCAGGAACGAACTTTGGGCGTAGCATATGTAAGCCTTTACCCACTCGCACGGAACTAGTTTCAAATAAATAAATTTTAGTCAATGCAGAGTCAATACAGAGATTACCTTTTACTTTATATAATTTTACTTTCTTCCAAACAACGACTGTTATGGGTTTCAAACAAATTAGTTACATAAGTATATGAAATGTTGCTCAGTTTGTAACTGTGTATCCTAAGTAAATGGTTTGATAAACTAGAAACTGATTCCCAAATTGGTATATCCTCTATTTGTTGAAAAAGAAAGTGTGTCATGACTTTTTATTATTTTGGACAATTATCATCATTACCATAATTTATTTTTAGCTGAAAAGGCAATCCTTCATTTCTTACTTTGTATTTCTATGTACGATAACGTAAATGAATGCTTTAGAGTAATGCAAAGTACTGTTAATATCACATTCATGTATCAGGTTGGTTAAAGTGAAGGAAAGTCGTCATTTAAATATTTTTTCGTTGAAAGAATTTTTTGGTGAATGTAACCTAAATATTAGTATTTTAACGGTATAGCAGAAAAAGGCTGAAACATTTCCATCAGGCAAGATTTGATGGAGAAAAGTACAGGGATTGATACTATATATATTTATAAATCATTAGTTAGAAGATTTGTGTAAATGAATTTTTAACAACACTGTAGTATATACTGTAGTATCTATGAATGCCAAGTAATGTAAAATATGTGCCTATATGATATATATATATATATATATATATATATATATATATATATATATATATATATATATATATATATATACATATATATATATATATATATATATATATATATATATATATATATATATATATATATATATATATATATATATATATATATATATATATATATGTATGTACTGTATATAAACACTCACACACACACACATATATATATTCACATACATACATACATAAATGAATGAATGCAAAGAATTTTGTTTCTCAGGCGAAGAGTGGTACCGCTTGGATCCAATGTATTTCGAATGCATCTCAAAACTTGTTCTGTGACTTCAGCATTAGTCGCCTCTACCGGCCTGAAAACATAGTTTACTTAGGATCATGATTGTTTCCTTTTTTGCAGTCCCTTTTGATAAGCCTAGTAAGACCTATCCGGAAGGTGATGTTAGGTATGAATTGAATATTGAATTTAGGCCAAAAGCCAAGCACTGGAACCTGTACTCATTCAGCGCTGAAACGGAAATTGGCAGTAAAAGATTTGAAAGGTGTAACAGGAGGAAAACCTCGCAGTTGTACTATGAATCAGTTGTAAGGAGAGGATGGAAAATTAGGTGGAAGAAAGAGAATATGAAAGGAGGTACAAGAAAAGGAACGAAAAGGGTTGCAGCTAGGGGCCGAAGGCACGCTGCAAAGAACATTAAGTAATGCCTACAATGCACCGCATGTGCTGTGAGATTTGGGAGCTTGGTTTTGTCACTCATTCTTTCCCAGTACTTTTCCCGGTTGAGTTAATACAAGAATTAAGGCAAGTGCATAATTTTACTTGTCCTGGAGTAACATGAAACTTTAACATAACTGCAGTAGCTAGGACTTACCGGAAGTGTTGTATTTTTTTTTTAATAATGGTGAGCAACCTTGAGTTTTTTTTCTTGAGGAAGGCCTTGAAGTTTTTCTCTTTAGAAGTTAAATTTATCATGAAGTATGAGCTAAAGATTTTCCTCGGAGAGTCCTGTAAAAGTATTTTTCCTTTTGCTGAATGACCTACGGTTTTATCCAACTCTCTGAGGAAGAAAAAGCTTTTGATGTACAAGGAAATTAAGATTTTCCTTGAGAAAATGAGATCTATAGATATAACTCAAAGACTTTCATTCAGAATTGTCACAAAAATCTGTGCTGTTTCTGAGTGCCCTCATATTTTCACTTTTAAATTACTCGCAGTCTCTTCTCCTTTTAGTAAAGTCTCTCTCTCTCTCTCTCTCTCTCTCTCTCTCTCTCTCGGAGGAAGATCACTGTGATAGCGTAAGAATCATTGAGAGAATCAGGTTAAGTGACGGGATAAAAAATTGTGATACATTTTCATTTTTTTGAAATGCTGTTTTGTATTCATATGTAGTTTGGTGTTAATATTAATAATAGCTGTGATGCTGAAAATAAATTTCTCTCTTCCTCATCACATTACTGAAATATTCCTAATCGTTTAATGAAACCTTTGCCATACTGCAGCGAAGGTTAATGAGGCTTTAGGGAAAGGCATTCGAAAAACAGTGGAAACTGTATTGCAAATGTTTTAGAATTCCACCGTTGTTTTGGCACGGCTGTTAGTAGAAAGGATATTTCATCTCGGAAATTAATTAAAACCTGTTAACAAAGCGGTCCATTTTTCATTTATTCATTTCTCTGTGTTTTTAAGAATATTTCACTTTCAGATCTGGTATAATTTCGTGGAGATTACGCGGGTTAACTGACTAGATTCTTCTGTTGAAGAATTTATGCTAATTTTTTTTTAAAGTTAGTGCACTTTGACATGCCAATTCGCAGTCGTAGAGAACTGATTCGGGATAACGTCGTTCAGAATAACAAAAAATGTCCTTATAATGATATCCGATGTCAGAGGCATTTGCGAAAGTTTTCCTTTATATTTTTGTTTAATGTATTTTCAGGCGTGAAGGGTTGCAATGTTGGTAATGTCATGGAATGTCAACCCTTGTGCAGTAGAGCTTCCCTGATATATATTACTTTATTCACATGCTTACTTCTGTATTCAGTGATTTAATGTCACTCTAATTTTTATTTATTAATTATTTGAAAACTATTAATTGCATTTTATAAAAGGTATATAATTGTGCTACCTAAAGAAAACGTTGGCAGCTAAGCGTTAATATTATTGCTGTTGCTGTTTTTGTTTTTCTGGAAAAATAACGAATAGTTTTTTCTTGGAACAGAAAGAGAAATATACAAAATGTAGTGAGCGAAACCGTGAAGGGATACTGAAAGCAAAGCTATTTTGCGCAATTATGATATCTAGGGGGCTTTTTGTTAGAAAGATTGATTCTCAAAACTACCTTGATTTCTTTCATCTCGTGTGGCTGTGTGTGTGCGTGTGTGCAAAACCCGATATTCGGAAGCAGGTGACCTTTGTGTGAAATAGTTTGCAAACCTTGATTAAAAGTAAAATATAAGTTAATAACAGTTGTCATCTATGTTTCTCTTTAAAAAAAATGTTGTTCCGTATCATTTTAGTCACTGTAATGTCTCAGATTGTACATCAGCATAAAATCAAACACTGCGTTTGTTGCCATTTTAGATTCCTATGCTTTGTTGGTAAGTAATTATTTGTGAATTTCTTATGGTTTTTTTGTAGACAACATTGCCCTTGGTTTTTTTTAAATGATAAATACAATGAATTGTGGTTAGTTGTTATCTATGTCGGCTATATGTGTGTGTGTGTTTATTGCTATGTAAATACTGCAATGGGATTGATTTGCGATTTGCTGCCTTGTTGTCGGTATTTTATTAAAAAGAGTGACTGAAAATTTGATAACATGATGTTTGAATGAAAAAAATTTGTATGATGGACATTGATAGGTGTCTAATAAAAAAGCGTTAACCCGCGATAATTCCAATGCATTCAGGTGTAGTCAAGAAAGTAATAAAGTATGATATATTTTAAATAAGGAGATTAAGTCACATTGGAGTACGGCGTATAAGGACGAGGCATATAACATCAGTTATGTCGTCTGGCGTCCTTTTGATCGAAAACCACTGCTGGACCATAAAAGGCCGGATGTTGTGCTTTCCCGGAGTAGCTGGCGTGGGCGACGAATCCCTTGTAGTGATCAGCTTCATATTTGACCTAGAGATGAAAGGAATACCCTGATCAGGTGATTTTAGGCCTATCTGAACATGTTGCTTGGTTAGGCCTATTGATGGAAGGGCGCACGATTATGTACACTCATCCGTAATCATTAGCTGATTTGCATGTCTTTACTCTTTAGATGGTGTGCTTGTGAAGGTTCGGTATTTGATTTGCATATTAATAGTCTTTAAATGGTTTAATCCGTTCATTTGCATATCTGCCATTAATGTATTTATAAATTGCTTTGCATCAAGTGTTTTTCAGGTAGGGTGTTATATATCAAGTGAAACTATATCATGCATTTTTACGTTGTTGTACTTACGAGTTGTTTGCAACCTTCTGGGAGGACGACGGAATAGGATCCGAGAACAGTTTTTCCTTCTGACTTTTCACTTGGTCGGAAGTCGGGCCCCTTTTGATCGCTTTTGACGCTGTAGTCAACTTAGTACTGTAAGGGTTCTTGTTTGAGATGTTGAAGGTAATTTGGATAAATGTATGAAGGATTAACATAGGATATCGTTCATATGGAAGAAGAGTCCGTATGTTATACTTCTTATGAAGAAGCACTGCCGTAAACTAAGTTTTGTTTCGGATAAATTGGGTTAAGATCCAAGAAGAATAACTTATTTTTTGTGATGTTTCAAAGAATTTAATGCCACCTTTCACTGGACAACTGAATTTTCTTTAGAAATAGATTTTTAGGTAAAGTTTTCAGGGAAAAATCTTTTAATCGCTTATAGCTGTAGATTTCTATTAAATTAATGAAATATGAAAGAGGTTTGTATACTTACTCCATAATCATGTTTTCCTTTTTTGCCATGAACTTTGTCACCATGGATGTTCCACCCACAAGGGTAACACCATGCTGACCACTATGCCCATACCCAACTCCGTGACTACTTCCGTGATTGCCGCTAATGCAGTATCCTGACCCATTGCTGTCTCCATGACCTGTGCTAAAACGATATCCTTCATGACCAAATTCGGCCCCATGTCTACCCCCATGGCTGGGACGAATACCAAGTCCAGCCATGTGAATACCGTGACCACTGCTCGTGTCATAATCAGCCCCATGATTTCCTCCAAGGCTGCTGCTTATTCTTTATCCAGCCCCATGGATACCTCCATGACTGCCGCTAATGTCGTATCCAGCCACATGGCTGAACTTCATAACCTTTACTAATGCCGTATTGAGCCCATCAATCCCCCCATGGCCACTGGTAATGCCATAGCCGGCCCCATGGCTTCCTTCATGATCACTGCTAATACCATATCCAGCTACGTGACTTCCTCCATGAATATCTCCATGGCCATGTCCATGCACATGGATACTTACATGACCACTACTATGGCCATATCAGACCGGTGTACAGTATACCTCCACGAATCCCTGTGTGACTTCCGTCATGACCATATTCAGCCGCATGTTTACTGCCATAGCTATATTCAGTCGTATAGCAGCTTGCTTGATTTTTGCTTTGACCATATCCAGCCCCATGGCTACCTTCGTGACGCCCAGCTTTACTAAAAAAAAGTCTGTATCTTTCACTGAGGCTACTTTTGTGGTCATAAGCTCCTCAATGCCCAGTCCTTTTCCTTCTGCCCCACCTTTACCATATCCCCCATTGTGGCCGTACCCTCCGCCATAACATTACCATCAGGCTCCGCTACTGCCAGATCTAAGATGGTTACGATGGTCACATCCCACAAAAAAAAAAAAAAAAAAAAAAAAATTTGAATCTGTTGGTAAAGTTTAATGCTACGACCAGTGATCTTAAGCATAATGGTCATTATGATCATCAGTAGTGGGACTGAAGGTGATTTGAATCGTAGAATATAATTTGTGAGCTAGTTATCAATATAATAATAATAAAAATAGACCAGTTTTACAATTATTGTCGATATTTTCAGAGCAGATGAAGCGAATTAGTAGCAGCATCACGTGATAATTGACAATATGTCAGGAGCGGAAGGCAAAAGTTGTTTATTACTTACACGTTTATTCTTGATATTTTCGTACGCATAGTTATGACAATTATGTCATGGGCTAGAATATTTCTTATAATTCAGACTTGCCAAGGAAATAAATGTTACAAATAGGCAGTTTTGTAACGTTATGATTCCTTAGTTTTTACTAGTACTTGTGGTAAATATCGGGAAAATTTTATTCATTGCGCAGAAAAGTATGTTTAGACATTTTAGGTCCAACAGCCTGTTTTGTGAATATGTATCTCCTACTACGCTGATCTTGAAATTGGCCATTACTCATCACTTTTAGTCTGTGTAAAATACCAATCATTGGATTTTAGGTTCAGTGACTCTTGGCTTCCCTATACATACAAGCTGTGGTATTCTCTTCTTTCCTTTTGCCTTGACTTTTTGCTACCTTCCATTCCGTGAGAGGCCTCAACTCCTGTCTCAGGAGTTAAGCCCCAACTGTGATGTCCGTTCCCTTCTTTCTCCTCTCTCCTTGGGACTGTGATTGATGAGAGATTGGGCTGACCGTCCCGTCGTTCTGTTGTAAAAAAAAAAAAAAAAAAAAAAAAGTTGGGAAACAGGGGCGGCAAAAGATGTTGCTCCTAACTTAACGTTTGAAGCTCCCGAGCTTGGTGATTCTAAGAAAGAGCTGACAAAGTCGTCAGTATAACTCATTATATATGTGACTGCAGCCTCCCCTTCATCCCTCTCCCCCGTCCTTATTTATTTCTCCTTCAGTCTTCACTCCCTTATCTTTGTAATTTTTTTTTCTTTTAGAAAGCATTATTTATATTTTCCAGTTATTTCAGAGTTACTAAAAGTAGAATTAAGATTCTTGTGCTTTTTTTTCATACAAGTACTAAATTTTAGAATGTCACCAGTTTAATTTATTGGTTTTCGTGTTCAAATTTCTTACGTGGACACCAATATTCTCAAGCAATTTTAGGACGGCAAGAGATTAACTCACGTATTTACTTTCGGAAACAGTGATTTCGGACTTTTTCTCAACTATTTGTTCATATTCTAAGCATGCGTAATTGAATTTGGTATATTTTGCGGACTGATGTAATGATGATGATAATGATTTTGATAATTACGTCAATAATCATATAAACTTACTTTGAGTTGTTTGCTATTAGATATAACAGTATTGGTAATAAAATAATTTGTGGCGATGTTAAAATTAGGAATCGTATTTTGATTATAGTTTTTCAGTAAAAATGTTAACCAAGAAATAATTTATTAAGGAATATGATATGTATAATAATTATAATTTTTCAGTAAAAATGTTAGCCAGTAAATAATTTATCAAGGAATATAATATACAATAAAATATTTTCAGAGCGTAATCGACGGACATCTAAAGTAGTTAGGTGCGGGTATTGTGGGGCTCACTCTTTCTGAAGCATTTCTTTCACTTCTTGGATTGGCGGCCTTTGTCGTATGGAGGATGTCTGGTTGTTGTAGATGGAATTACACTATGTCTTATGGAAGAATTAGGGGTTTGCTTTAAAATGTCTTCATATTTCAAAGTTCTGAACTGATGTAGAAAGATTGTTGTATTTGTTACGCCATCGAGTACTTTGGTGGCATTTTTTTAAACTTATTTTTTGCTTGATTTTTTTTAATACATAGTTGGTTATAAGCCCATAGAGTGTTGTACGCTAACCAAATGTTTATTCCTACAATTTTGACACAACCCAAATATGCACTAACGTTATTTCCATTTAACGTTTAAACCTAAAGCATCATAATCTTACCAAAAAATATGGACCAGGAAACAGGCTCAAACACAGTTGTGTTTTGTAATGATGTATGAATGATTTAAATAATTGATTTACCTAATGACTGAGCTTACATTTCATTATCGTTAGTGTAGGGTTCAAAAATTCAAGTAAGTATATTTCAGTGCATCAAATTATTTTCGTAGAATTATTTTTTTACTTTATGTTGATTTTTTTTCGGTTAAGCTGATCACTGTGACATGAGACTGATAATTTTGCCCTGATGAAATTTGGTTTTGGACTGTTCCTGTAATGCTCTTGTTTTATGAGGTGGGTATCCACAGTAAAATGGAATAACGAGACATGATTTATGTTTTCCTTTTAATATTGTGAGAATTTTTCTATAAATAAACAAATCCAAACCAATTCTTTCCATTAGAAGAAACTCATTAATGGGTGATAGGTATATGTTTTTTAATCATCAAGTGACAACCTCACTGTCCAAGATATTTAAAAGCAATTATCCTCTTACTTCTTAACATATTCCTTCCATTTTTTGTCATAAATAAATTTTTCTCTCCGAAGTATAATTATGTCGGTATTCTTAGTTCAGTCTCTTCGGGTTGACGATGACGTAGCCGTTTTACGAGAAAAGTTAAGTGTAGCTTAGACATGTCTTCCATTTTCTTTATCTCGCGTCTGTGACGTCACGTTCTTCTTCAAAGTAAAATAGGTAAATAATTCTTTCTTTATTTACTTAAGTAAATGATATTTATCATTGCAAAGTCTTTTTCCCCGACAGGTGTAGTTTTACATTTATGGGGATGTTAATTACTTGTGTGCTAACACTAAATATATATGTATATATATCCATATATATGTATATATATATATGTATATATATATATATATATATATATATATATATATATATATATATATATATATATATATATATATATATATATATATATATAAACAAATTAAAGCCTAAAACCTAACCTTTTCTTCTAACAGGAGGTGGCAATTACCACCACATTCATACTATAATTCATACTTTAGTTGCTGAATCGAGAATGAACCTTCTGTGCTGAAAAATACCACAGTAATTGCTTCATACATCTACATGGAAGGCTCATTAACTGCGTGTCGGAACTTTTCCTCCAACCTACACACAATTCCCCATTCTCGTACGCACACTATCACTTCCTTGTCATTGAGGCCTATCCTTTCCAGCCATTTCTAGGTGGTCTTCTTCCTCTTAATACTCCCAGAATTCCACGGTGTTATCACCACTCTGTCAGCCTTCCTTCTTTCCAAATGAGTGGCTCCAAAACGCAGGTCTATCCTTGCATCCGTACATTTATGCTTTATTCCATCTCGAGGGCACCCTTTTAATCTTCATTAAATCTCTTTTCGATGGAATTCCTAGTTTCATGCCCTTCCCCATTCTAGTTTCAGGTCTTTAACTACCAGGTATATGTAACACTGCTGAGGTCAACAGATATCTCATAAGATGTGTGTTTGTGTATATATGTATATATATATATATATATATATATATATATATATATATATATATATATATATATATATATATATATATATATACATATATACATTATGTATATATATATATATATGTATGTATATAAGAACGATTTCGGTTTCTTATTGAAACAGTGTCAGGTGAGATAAAAAGCATAATCCGAAGAATCCTGGGCAGGTGGTACACCGTACACCGAGAACAGCAGTCCAGAAGATACAAAGTTTTGCATTATCATTTTTATTCTTACTCTTATCATTATTATTTAGAAGATGAACCCTATTCATATGGAACAAGCCCACAGGATCCATTGACTTGAAGTTCAAGCTTCGGGAGAATATTGTGTTCATTAAGAGGAAGTAACAGAAGTAATTAGGAATACAGAAAGAAGAGATCAGTTTTTAAAAAAGAAAAAATAATGAATTAACAAATTAGCAAATAATATATAAAAATATAAGTAAATTATTAAGATACAAGGAGAATTGCTTTAGGGTTGTAATGTATTGCATCTTCGCTGGTACTGTGTGTCCAGTAGCTACAACGCTTATGAAGATACATAGAAAATATCCTCAATTATCAAACTAACATCCGACGAGAATAGTTTACAGCTAGGTATTTTTCCATAAAAACAAGACTTCCCAGATTTTTTTAGAAACTTTCTCGAAAAGACCTGTGTGTTGTGACAAAGGAAGAAGTGTAAAAAGAAGTCATGTACAAGTTCACTGCCCTCACAAGGAGTGGGCAAGCCCCATTCATATTTTAAAAGGATTCGAGTCTTACTCAGCCGCCGTCTCGCGTGTTATTTTCACATTGGTCATTTTAAAAAAAATCAGTGGACGGACCTTGGACGCCATTCCCTGAACTAAGTCACTATCAATAGGCAATTCTGGAGATATTTGATATCACCACCAAAAAACCGTCGTGAAGCATTGAAGTCACCAACTAACAAGTTCCTCTTCCTCGGGATAATCAACACATTCAACTGCGGTTCAATAAAAATTCTCAGAAACCAAGTGGTTGAACTAGGTCTTGCGGGTTGCTTAAAAGAAGCGAGAAACCGTGGAGGCTTAAGGCCAGGTTGATATAACAACAATTCAGAGAGAGCTCATCCAGAATCCTGGGGCAAAATATGCTATCGGAAAATAGTTAAATGCCTTTCCTAAATTGCAGAGGTGGAAATAACGCCCAGGGAACTTTTGGGAAGCTCTTAGAACAAATCCGAATCGTTTTCCGGACACTTAAGAACGTAGATAAAAATAAGCAATTCTGAAATTATATTATATATATATATATATATATATATATATATATATATATATATATATATATATATATATATATATATATATATATATATATATATATATAGAATCTACTGGTCACTTTTACCAGATACATATGTAATTGTAATAGCCATTGTATGTATGTATATATATATATATATATATATATATATATATATATATATATATATATATATATATATATATATATATATAACCAGTAAGGTTTTGGTGTTGTGGCATTAAAAAAATTTATTCCTGCACTTTTATTGTCGACGAACGAAAGGCCTAATTTTATCAGTGATATCCATAAAAAGGTGCTTCCAGGACGCTAGTGATATCCACCTCCGTGGTGATCGAATACAACGGCTGGTCCGTAATAGGCCGGGTGCTGGGCTTTTCCCGAGTAGCTGACTTTAGCCACGAATCCGTTGTAGTGATCAGCTGTGTAATCGACCTGAAAGTCAAAGAAGGTACAGAAGGTAGAAATCTTGATGGTTTTAATTTTTCATTTTTTTTTTTTTTATTAATAAGAAACAGACTTACGTGTTGTTTTCGACCGTCAGGGAGGGCGACGGTATAGGATCCGTAGACGTTGCCTTTTCCATCGGATTTTTCGCTTTGGCCAAAGTTAGGTCCCTTATAGTCACCTTTTACGCTGTAGTCAAAGTAATAAGGCAGAGGAGCCTGCATGGAAAGAGGGAAAATAGTAAAAATTCTTGATGAACTTAGAAATATGGAATAATTTATAATTATTATACATAATTTTCTGTTTTTGCATTACATGTAATGGATAGTGACCAATTTATTTATTCCCAGTGTGGTCTTGGTATATTGCATATCTTGAAAACTGACTATTTATGAAAGGTTAAGCGAGAGAGAGAGAGAGAGAATGGCATGCTGTCAATCGGTCATGTTAGAGTAGTGCCCAAAAACTTTAGAAGAGAGAGAGAGAGAGAGAGAGAGAGAGAGAGAGAGAGAGAGAGAACGAATTTGTTTTTAAGTAGAGAAGTATATGAGTGAATGGGAAAATAAACCGAAAACTAGAAAATTAACAGACATTTTCAGAAAACCAAATATTTAACCTCAAAACTGTATACGGAATCAGCTTTACTAGTGTAATGATAAAGGTACCTTTCAAAAAACTGTTCTCCCTTTTCATTGAAGCAATCCAGGGAAGGCCAATGTTGATTTTTCGTTATGTTACATAGTTGTTTAATATTATGTGTACAAGAGATTTAAGTGGGATAACCAAATAGAAACAAGCTTGGCATATTATTCTGTTGGCGACAGTTAGAAAATTGATATATATGCACGTAGCTTTTTGGCCGATTCGAAATAATAATTGTGATGTCGACAGAGAAAGATAAATAGTAGTTTTAGTAGCCTGCTGTTGTTCAGAATCTTGTTCGTTTTGTAATTATATAAGTATGATTCATTTACCTTACCTCTAGACCTCGATCAATCCTTATAACAGTCACTCGATCAGACTCATTTGTGAGTATACCATTAGCAGTGGTACTCGACGGAACATTTACCTACTTTTCTGTATGCACTGGGGAAAAAACGAGTCGATTTGGGTGAAGACAAAGCACAGAAGTGAAGGAAGATGTATGATATTATTTCCTCCAGAATCACTTACCCCTCCATAACCATGCTTTCCATCTCCTCCGCCGTGACCGTAGCCATCGGGGTGGGCCAAGGCAAGGCTGAACATGGCCAGGGCTACCACAAGCTGGAAAGGGAAATTGGAAAATCTCTTGTTAATGTATTTTTGAGATGATCTATGCAGCCAATAATTAAAAGTGCATTTTCCCTTTTTACATACAGAAGTACAGGTTAAAAACTTAAATTCATTATAATAATAAATGGAATTTTTAATAGAGTAATATGCCGGTTACTTCATCGATTGACTATTCAATAGAGCAAAAACACTACGAACGAAAATGTATGTTCAGTACGTGAATGAAATCAGAATTTATAATAAGAAAAGTAAAAAGAAACCAAAATTATGAGCGTTGTTGCTTATTACTTTGGATACTGTTTTTGTAATATGATATACGGTTTGCTGTAAACCTAACTTTTGGATGAAAAAGTTTTTCGAATGGACGGTTTTTGTAGAAAAATGTCGATCACTTCTGTCATTTGCACTAGTTCCTTAGAGGAGTTCACGGTATTAGAATATAATTCATTAAATATAATACGCTGAGCGAAAAGTTAATTTCTAAAATAATGAAAACATTTTGTGTTCCCGTATACAGTACACACACACACACACACATATATACATACATATATACATATGCGTGTGTGTGTTTATTTGTATGTATGAATGTGTGTAAATATATGTATGTATGTATGTATGCATGTATGTTTGCTGATGTAGGTTTGTCCACATGCATTCGTGTTTATGTTTTAGTCAAGCCTGAGTTTTTGGGTGTATGTGTGGTTATCGTTGCACTGCTGTGAAAAACACTATTCACACAAGTGAAACGCTTTCACTGGAGTTCCTGAACAAAAACAGAAGTGGAGAGAAGCTTCAGTTACTGTGTGAAACATGTCGTTCCTCTTCTTTTCGACGACTTGATCGAACTGAT
Source organism: Macrobrachium rosenbergii (assembly GCF_040412425.1). NCBI lineage: Eukaryota > Metazoa > Arthropoda > Malacostraca > Decapoda > Palaemonidae > Macrobrachium > Macrobrachium rosenbergii. The sequence goes on from NC_089761.1 coordinate 57,323,491, forward strand.
GAAAGGAGTGGCAGCGGAGAAATATTTATAGGACTTAAGTTGGCATTGAACGTTTTGCACCTGCTTTTTGCTGGTAGTTTGCCTTGGAATTTGACCCCGCCCTTATGATTCGACTGGTTAATTAATAGTAGTTACGTGTTCATGGGCTCGTTTGATGATTTACTGTTTCCAAATACGCTGACGCGTACTTTCATATCTGTAAATGTTGATGAAATTGTTTTTGTAATACGTGTTTGATTTTACGTCAAGTCTTCCCGCTGTATGGGTGCTGTTTTCGTTTATGGAAAGTACGTGTTATGCTTGCAGTACTTGCTTCGTAGCTGTCATGTAGATGATATGTAAACCTTTCTATGTTTATATACGTATACATATACATATACATATACAAATATATAAAATGTAAATAAAATACTCTTGCCACCCGTTCTCTCTCTCTCTCTCTCTCTCTCTCTCTCTCTCTCTCTCTCTCTCTCTCTCTCTCTCTCTGAAGTTAGATAACCTTTTTCCCGGATGTAAAAGCTGATCTGAAGTATTGATTTCATACCTGGATTAACCATGAAGAGTGTCAAATGTTTTATTTACCAAACAATTTAAATATCGGACGGAATATACATAGAATGTGATGTAAAGCGAAATATGTGTTGGTAATTCTAAGCATTTTTAAAAATCCAGTTATCTCCCTGTTTCAGAGAGAATTTTTATCAGAGCTTTGATAACTGAAGCGAGATTTCTTATTGCCGTATCAGTAAATGGATACGAAAGTGAAATCGGCAATGCTTCATCAACCATTGGAAAAACATACACGATTTAGATGATGTTTTATGTCTTTTCTATTGATATTGTTGTTTCTGTTGTTGTTGAGGTTATTATTGTTAATACTAAGAGTACGTTCTTAGGTAACAAACTAAGAATCGTCGAACTCGCTTCCACGGAACAAAACGGCCATGAGGGAAGAAAAACGAATAGTAATTAACGTATTTAAGAAATGATGACTACAGTATATAATTGAGATAACTACTGTAGGTAGCTCAAATTCAGGTTCTGTTTTTTCATAGGCAAATGTTTATACGATTTGTGTTTAATGTTAGGATTCTTAAACTACCTTACAAGAAATATAGCAAAGATTTTGCTGCCTGGAGCCCACTTTTTCTCTAAATTAAAAATATATCTTCCGACTGTAGGAGAATTTACATACACACACACATATAAATTATATAATGTATGTATGTATGTATGTATGTATGTATGTATGTATGTATGTATGTATGTATGTATGTATGTATGTATATTATACCATAAGGACGCATCTAATTGTGTCACTCCAGATAAATTCCCATGAACAGTTACTGATGTGCGTATCAATGATTTACCTGTTGAATGATGGTTGAGCCCCATGGAGATAACTGACAGAATTTTAGCCTTTTTACATATCTGTACACAAAGCTCCAGCCCCCCCCCCACTCCCTCCTTTTCCCCAACACGCTCGTGCGTGAGCACATAAACTCTGTTTTGACTGTTTTTCTTTTCTATCACCAACTGATACTGTTTCGCTTGAGTATCAGCGGCTCCACAACTATTCATTAACCCATTTCGTATTCCATAACTTAGCATCTTCTCTCTGATTTCTGTCATTACTCCATAAAAAATATTGAGCAGTTATGGGGGAATAACACTTGCATGTCTTAGAACCTTTCTTACACCAAGCAAACCATTCTCACATCTGCACTTTCATTATAAAATTTTCTAATTGCTCTCAACAAATTCCTTCTGCCATCTTTAAATATAAATGCACAAAAGCTTGCAGAATATATGAATCGGCCATTCGTATGTTTCATTGCCTCCGCCGAAAATTATGTCTTTTATTTAGTTTGACTTTCTGTTTGCTTGTTAGCAAAATTTTGAAAGAATTATGAAAGCATTTTCCAAAATTTTCCCAGAAATTTTACCATACTCCAAAGAGCAGTTGGTTACACTTCATAACCAATTTTATTGTCATTGTCTTTGATGCGTATTGAAAGAAGAAAGCAGTTTATAGTATTTGTTACGGAAAACCAAAGTGACGAAGAGTATTCGCTTTTGGTAATCATAGCTTGATATTTGAGATATAAAACAAAAATGATGCTGAAAGACAATCTTGCAACGATACCAAACCCATTGGTGGAGGTTTGCAGTCTTGATCACCATTTTTATTCCTGAAAGATAAATATTTTCTCCGTGAAACAGGTAGATCGGCTTTTATTTATTATTTCCATGTGTATTCCGTTGTCTTCAGTCCCCTTTCATGCTCAATTTTAAATTGTTAAAGCTAAGCTCTTTTTGCAAGCCCGCAGTTATCCATTGATATTGAGAACCGACATCAAATATTTTACTTTTTTTTTTCTTTATGTCGAGGGCATGTTAATGGCTTTATTTTATCCAGTTTAGAAATATATCTTTCAGTATCTTGTAAAAATGTTATTTAGATACGTCAAGGCATTTCAGTTTTTAAAAAAATTTCCTCTCAGGTACAGTAGCATTGCAATTATAAATTAATGTTGGTTTTCCTGCATTTGCTTAATTATTAAGTTTGTCGAATCTGAGATCTGTGCTTAAGCGGCACACGAGCTTTGTCATTCTTCCTGTATGTGACATTTGTCAGTGCTTCCGAGGTAAGACCAATTAACCACAAGAGATTTTGTGATTGAACAATTTTTCAACTTGTCTCGTAATATTTTGAGTGTATACGCGTGTTTTTTATGGTAACATTGAAGCTGCTAGGATAGGGCCTTAAAGTTTGAAATCCCTAAATGTTTACAACTAGGTCCGTTTTTTAATTGATTAATGTCCATGTTCAAAGAATCACATTAATCACTTGTCTGATTCTCGGTGATTAAGTTTAATTATATTTGAAATTTTCATGATTGATAGTCATCATCTTCGTCTTCCCCAGTGATTTCTTTTGACGATGGAAGAAAGTTTCTTGTACGGAATATTTACATGATACATTTTGCAGTTATGAAACAAACAAACAAAAAATTTGAATGTTGTGTCTTTTTATTGAGTTTTAGACTGGCAGTGTTTCATACATAGTGATTTCAGTGTTATGTATTGTTTAAAAACTTAGTGATATCCGCCTCCGTAGTGATCGAAAATGATAGCTGGTCCGGATTAGGCCGGATGTTGGGCCTTTCCCGATTCCTGACCTTAGCCACGAGTCCGTTGTAGTGGTCAGCTGTGTGATCGACCTGTGAGAAAAAAGATACAAGGTTAGATACAGATCTTCAATATTTGGCTCTAATTTGTGTGTGAATATTTTGTATTAGATTTTTAACAAAATGCGAAATCTTACATGTTGTTTTCGACCGTCGGCGAGAGTAACGTATAGGATCAGTAGACATACATTTCCTTTTCCATCGGATTTTTCACTTTGGCTGAAATTGAGTTCGTTATAATCTCCTTTGACGTTGTAGTCATAGTAATAAGGTAGAGGATCCTACAGACAAGAGAAAAATCTTGATAGTTCGTTGTTAAAAGGAAACTATGAAAAGATATTGCAATATTTTTTTTCGGGGTGTGAAGGATAGTTATGGGTGGAGGATAACGATTATTTAATAATTACACGTACTTTGATAAAATCCACAGAATAAATGCGTAATAAGGATGATGTGCTGTTAGTAAGTTTCTTGATCACCTTCTGAATTGTATGTTGGAAAGATAGAAAGAACGTCCTTCAAGAGAGAAAAACCCGTGAAAATGCATTTGTAGTGAGAGCGAAAAACCATTCAAAATATTAAAACTTTTCTGCTGAAAATAATGAATAAATATAACTGTACCCTCAAGTGTATTCCGGAAAAAATCATATGAAAAATATTTTAACTAAAACGAAGGAACTGTGTTAAATGTTTTTTTTTCAAAATCACTATAATAAATTGAGTCAAAGAGACTGTTTGGTATGCTCTGTCACACAGTTAAGTCTCATTATATGTGCACGGGAAATTTTGAATCAAGTCTTCTCAGAACAACATAGGTGTCTGAATTGATAGTGTATTCAGAATGAGAAAACAGTGACGAAAGAGAAGCAAAATGATTTGGAATGCGCTGGTTTACCCAGAATATTGTATTGTTGATAAAAACGAACTTCAGCTGGCAGAAAAGGAACTAAAATGAATTTGTGATGAATAATATTTTTTCATAATCAGTTCACCCCTCCATAACATTGTTTTTTATCTCCGCTACGGTGACCATAACCATCTAGGTGAGCCAAAGCTAGGCTTACAATAGCCGGGATTACCATAAGCTGAAACAGATAATAGAGCATTTTTTTAGCGTATTCTTGACTTAATAGTTTTGACTTATAATAAAAAGGGTAATTCAGACAGCAGGATTAAGATTTAAATACCGATAATTTAAATTATATATATAATATATATACATTCATTATATATATATATGTGTGTGTGTGTGTATGTATGTATATATATATATATATATATATATATATATATATATATATATATATATATATATATATATATAAAGCCCAGTGGTAAAAGTACTCGTCACTGAAATGGGAGGTTGTTTCTGTCGGTGGATCGAATCCGTCAGGTGATGAACCACTTATCAAATATAATTCCCCTTCGGGGAATTATGTGTGTGTGTGAGCGTATATAGATATACTGTATATGTGTATGTATGCATATATATATATTATATGTGTGTGTATGTGTGCGTGTATATGAGTTGTTTTGTGCGAGTATATCCATTTTCTCTTCCCACTTGGCTGCCAGTTGCGAAAATTTGCAAATAAGGTTTGCAAATTTTCACATGTAATCGTTGTCTAGGCATTACAGTTTGTAAAGTTATTGCTGTCCAGTCCAAAATTTCAATATATTGGTTTTTCCACCGTTATACTGCCATTGCACAAGTGAAACTGCGGCAACTTTCCTACTTCAGCCTAAGACATACATTCACTGATGGTACCACTGATGGTGGGGGGGGGTTGATTTGGCATTTGCAGTTTCCACTGATCTTAAAAATGATTTTGCTAGTTCACGAGAATTATAAGATAAAACTTTTAATTTCCAATTAACCCAGTGTTCGTTTTTATAGTAGATGATTTTGATATATATATATATATATATATATATTTTATAGTTAATTATTTTAATATATATTATTTATATATATATATTATTTACACAAATTATACTATTCTTATTGAGTTTTTCCTCTTTAGTTCAGTTTTGTTGAAAACCATTTAATTTCTTATGTATAACTTTTCATGGGAAATCCAATAACATCATTTCACAATTACTGAAGATGATATATATCGTGTTTAAAATGCGGGAATTTAAAGTAAATTTCGGCCCTACCATCATCATTATGTACTATCCTAAATATGTAATGAATAAGGTGTTGAATGGCCCATTTTGCGAAAAATGGTCGTATTTATGTAAGGAGGCTGTTTCTGTTGAAATTTTTTTCTAGTACATTAAACCGAGGTATTGATACCTTTTCCCCGTAATCATGTAAGTATTTTGTTATAAATAATTTTACTTATTTTGGTTACCCTCTTGCAAGCGTTTGAGTTTAGAGTCAGTAGTTTGTGCGCGCCGTTGAGATTAATATTTTCCGTAAATCACTCGATTTCCTGAATTAATCTTCAATTACTGTACGAAACGTTTATAATGTCACTCAAGATGGAAATGATCTGAATAACACTGAAATAGCAAGAAATATATATATATATATATATATATATATATATACTATATATATATATATATATATATATATATTTTTTTACACACACACACGCAAGATGGAAATGATATATATATACACACACACACACACATATATATATATATATATATATATATATATATATATATATATATATATATATATATATATATATATATATATATATATATATATATATATACCGATGTAACCTTTTGAGCCCGCTATCATTTTTTTTCGTGTCAGGTTAATAACCTGTGGCTACATGCATATTATAAACTGTTCTACATAAGTTTTTCTTGCTGAACTGTATAAAAAAACACTCATTTTGTTTGTATGTAAATGCCTCTGAGTAATGTCTTAATTTTTTGTTGTTTTTTTTTTGGACGCTGCTAAACTTACATGTATGATTATTGGTTTAATTAACTGTTATAGCTTCCATCGCTTGTGGAAGAAACGCATTATCTCCATAACATGTCTAACCTTTTTGGCGTATATTTAATCTACACTGAGACTTGTCTCTGACCTTCGTAGCTCAGTAATGGTTAGATGCAATAGAAACATCGAAGTTTTACAAATATGCCAGAAGGTAGCTGCATGCTTTCCGTGTTGTATACTTAGCCTATATATATATATATATATATATATATATATATATATATATATATATATATATATATATATATATATATATATATGTGTGTGTGTGTGTGTGTGTGTGTGTGTGTGTGTATGTATGTATGTATGTATGAATGTATATATACAGTATATGTATGTGTGCGTATATATATATATATATATATATATATATATATATATACATTTATATATAATATATATATATATATATATATATATATATATATATATATATATATATATTTATTTACATATATACATACATATATATCTGTATGTATGTGTGTATATATATATATGTATATATATACATTGAATAGGTTAAAGTAATTAGAAGAGTATGTACCAAGTACATTCTCTCTCTCTCTCTCTCTCTCTCTCTCTCTCTCTCTCTCTCTCTCTCTCTCTCTCTCTCTCTCTCTCTCTCTCCAGAGCAGGTCTGAAGGATCAATTTCATATTGTTATTCGACTTGGAAATTTAAAAATGTTTTATTTTTCAAAGTCTGCATCTTACAGATTTATATAGGTCGTGATGGCAAGTTGTGCTATGGTAGGTGTCATATTTGATGGTTGTGTAAATGCAGTTATTTCTGTATTTCCCAGAGACTTTCCCTTGCAACTATAATAGCGTTTCATACTAATTAAACCTTAGCAGTAAATATTAGATTCTCTTGGTATTGTGATAGCGGGAACGCGTTTTAAGACATGGAATAAATATTTTTGCCATTATATAGCTATAACTAACGTCGGGGTTTATTGCTTTTTGTCATCTGAATATCTGTTATAAAGTCTTTCTATGTGAGAGGATCTCCAGTCGCGTTTTCCTGAAGTATGGCAAGAGTTGTGCTTAACGACCAAGTCGTTGCTGTAGGGTGTTGTCCCTTTAAGAATTAAAGATAGTTCCTTCGATAGCTATCACTGCCCATCCATACTTTAACAAAGCACAAAGCTTCCATAGCATTAGCTTCTATATCCATCCACAAAGAAGGTTCATCAGTAGTAGATGAAGCTCTAAAGAGTTGGGCCATCATCACCTCTTTCTTGTGCACAGTTGCGCTTCCTTAATATTAAGACCTCCTTGTCACCAGTCTGTCCATTCTTTCCACCTGAGCAGACATTTTCAGAACTGCAGGAGCCATCCTTTCTCTCAGTGTGACTTTTTTTATCTCTTCTATGTCTGTTTGCATGTCTCACCTTTTCAAGTGTACTTACTTCCTTATACTATGCAAGCCATTTATCTCGACAGCTTCAACGTCTTTCTTTAGTTTTTATTCACCGTCCGTCCACACGTCTCTTTCATAAAGGGGATTTAGCGCAGCCGTCTCCTCATGCATTCCTAACTTGTTTTCCACAGACTCTCAAAGTCTTATATCAGTCATGATCTTTCGCTCTACTGTCTCCTTTAATTCACCTTTTTCTGACTCATCTTATCTTTCTTCCTGCCATCATCTATTGTTCCCAGATACCTATAACAAATCAACCGCTTCCATTTCTTCACCGTCCACGTTAATATTTCTTGCTCCATCTTTCGTTTACCATCGTAACCTTACTCTTGCTCATATTTACTCTCAATTTCTCTTCCTTCAAACACTCATCCCTTCATTGGTTTCTGCCTAAGCTTGGGCACAGTAGGTATCCAAAGTTTTACTTAAAAATAAAAATAAAAATTCTTAATCATATGCTTGCAAGTGCAGTAAGATGGCTTAGGTGAGTAGTGTGGTCGGTAGACCTATTGTTTTCTATTGACATCTTGGCAGATTTATAGAAATTTTATGGTTGGTTCTATTGCTTCTTATTTGCAACTGTTAGTACTTTACAGCAAATTCTATAGTAGGATCAAATCTTCAAAAATTCATTAACTTTCGTTCTACTTCAGTTTCAGCCTTTTCCAGACTACCCTATCATTTTTTTTCTCTGGTGGTGCATTATTTACAAAAGAAAACACTCTCTTTTAAACCCTTAAAAAGATTACTCTTTTAAAAAGTAATAAGTTATTAATAGTAAGCTCTAAATATTCCATAGCGCATTAATTATTCCTGTTATCTTATTTTACTGCCTCAAACAATTTTTTGGTACCCATATGGATGCACAAGGTCTTAGAGAATTCTCGCCTGAGAAGAGTGTCGTGTGGGAGTTTTAGAAGGTCATCCCAACATTCCTCTTCTACTTTCTTCATTATTCTCCCACGGGTTACCCTCCCATAGCCGTTCGCAGAAGTCCCCTCTGATACTCCCTTTACGTTCTCCTTCCCTCTTGTAAATACACCCCTTCCTCTTCCATCTAGACAGTCTCATATTGATCAGTGGATTGCACTCCAGTAACTTCCTTTTCCTCTCCTTGGTTACTCTGTTATGCCTCTTATTCTTCATATCTTTCTCAAGATACATTTTCAAATTCTATCAGTTTCCTGTCTCTCACTACTGTGCTGTTCTGACTCGTATCCATATATAATTGTCGATTTTTTCATAGACTTTTAAACTCTTACAGTAGTGTTTAGGGATCTCTGTGATTATTTGGTTGAGCATTCCACATTCTCTCTCAAATTCTTATTTCAAAGATTTATATTTTGAGGCAGTTGCACTTGAGTACCTAAACCTCTCGACCATTTTCATCGCTCCATCTCCCGCAGCACATTCCTGGTTCCCCTTCTCCCATGTTCATTATTTCGGCATCTCATTGAAAGCGTTTTTTTTTTTTTTTTTTTGTAGAGTGACTATTCAGCCAGTGAAGAAAAGAATGCTGGACATGAACTTACCCTGATAATCCATTTTCAAGAATCAAAATCAAGATTTTTGCCAATTATTTCACCACCGTTGACAGAGATTTCCTAATTTTACTGTTTGTGTGGTAATGAATGATTTTAAAGTCGTTATTAATTTATATATGAGCTTTGCGTTGGGATAGCTGAAAAGAGACAACCTTAAATTTAACAGGACGTTTAGTGGGAAATATAGAAAATAAACTAGATTTTTTAACATATCCGGAATGCAGAAAATATTTCCACGTATTTTGGGTATTGAATTGTTTTCACGCATATTTCAAGTGTGTTTTGAGTGGATATACATGTCATCTTTGGCAATAAAACTGAAGCTCCTATTTCGATGTCATGATGTTTAGAGAGGTCAAAATAAAGATTATACTTATAAAAGAGTGATACCTTGAATCAGGTTACTTTATATTTTAAGAATAATTAGTTATAACCAAAATCGTGACCTGCTGCAGCCATTGGTTTCTGGGCAAATGCCCAAACTTTCTGATTTGATAATGAGGACTGCTGATGCTTCAGGGGGAGCAATACTCATGAATTAGCTCCGTCGGTGAGTCACCCATTTAGCTGAGGCTGATATCGCACTTGTCTCATTAGCGAAGTTTTATATTAGCATTGTTCGCAGTTTTTTCGCTTTTTCTTGTTCATGTTCATCATCTTCCCGACAGTTTTTATTTAGATGACTAATATTGATAGTTCTGGAGTTAAAAATTTGTTATTGTTTTATCATTTATTAATTGTCTATATTAAAAACGTTTGATTACAGATTAAGATAGGAGACAGAAGCAGTATTTTAGTGATATCCACCTCCGTAATGATCGAAAACGACGGCTGGTCCATAATAGGCCGGATGTTGAGCCTTTCCGGAGTAGCTGACTTTAGCCACGTAACCGTTGTAGTGATCAGCGGTGTAATCGACCTGAGAATAAAAGAGTTTCAAAGTAAGACAAAATCTTGAAAGAAGAAGACTTGACTTGACTGTATGATTACATATTTTTATTTGTATTAGCAAAGAGAAACTTACGTGTTGTTTTCTCCCGTCAGGGAGAGCTACGGTATATGAACCGTACACGTTGCCTTTACCGTCAGATTTTTCATTTTGGCCGAAATAGGGTCCTTTGTAATCGCCTTTGACGCTGTAGTCAAAGTGATAAGGTAGAGGTTCCTGCCGGTAAATAGAAGAGATGTGAAGAACGAAATATTAAACACCTAAGAATTACGAGGAGGTATTGGTTGGAAGAACTTTGTTTTGTAAAAGTGACGGACGTCTGATGTTTAAGTCGCGAATAGCGATTATTGAAAATAAATGTGAAATTGCGATTTTGACTCATGAAGTATTGGTCAAGGAGGATGACGTGCTGTTAGAGAGAGAGAGAGAGAGAGAGAGAGAGAGAGTGCAGAAAAGTAATTGTGTGGATGAACAAGTTATCAGACCTAAAACAGAGAACTGGAGAAACGAAAAATTGCAGTTCTCACATAACTCGAACAACTAGTGCAAGGACGCCATTTGGTGACCCAATGTAGGCTCTGATTAATATTGTATGCCACAATTTAGTACTTAGGAAATCAAATAAGAAAGCCGAAAGAAATGTTAAGGATTGCATGGGGAGGAAAAATAAGATTGGTAAAAGCAGAAACGTAACAAAGATGAAAGGCTTTTGAAAAGTTAAAGGAAACGAAATGCATTCTACAAAAAAAAAAAAATCTCAGAGATGAGTTTTGGATGAAGAAGTTACACACACACAATTATATCACACACACACACACACACACACACACACACATATATATATATATATATATACACATATATATATATATATATATATATATATATATATATATAATATATATAAAATTCTTCTATTATATATAATTCTTCTATTACTTACCCCTCCATAACCATAATTTCCATTGCCACCGTAGCCATAACCACCTGGGAAAGCCGTAGTTAGGCTGGCAATGGCCAAGACTACCAAAATCTGTAAAAAAGAAAAGGAAATTGATTCTCAGCATCAGCGTATTTGACTTATTCTGGGGACTCAGAAAATTTTTTTAATAAGAAATCTAGTATTTACTCTTTCTTTTTCATAATGCAGCAATATGGTGTTAAAAGATAATACTTTGAAACCATTTATGGTATGTTTCGAATCTCCCCATAATATTAGTATATATGCAAATGTTGTTTGTTGGTTAACTTCTTTGTGGAGTAACAGTACTATTAATTAAAAGTAACTGTGTTGTGAATATACTATACATTTCAAGATTAGTGTAGTAGTTTTATAAGTTACTGAATACTTAATTATTTGGCAAAACAGGGTATGGTTGGCTGGTATGCCAAAGAATGAATTGATGGAGTAGGCACATTATATATTAAGAATATTTTCCGTTTATGTTGAAAGAATTTGTTTTCCATTGATTATTTGTTTAATGTGAGTAAAGGTTGTGTGGAAATTTCTGCTCTGAAAAATTTATATAAAGTCAGTGTACTGTTTTTGTAGAACTAGCAAGAGCATTTTTTGTCATGTATAAATAGTGGGTTTGGAACTTCTCCTTAGCTTATATTTTACACTTCTCACAAACTATTCACGCAAGCAAAACGATTTCTCTCGATTCCTGTAACGAAAACTGAATTGACGAGAAGATTCAATTACTGTATGAAACATTTCACTGCTTTTGTTCTCGACGACTAGATCGAACTGACGCTATTGTGAGTCGCAGCCGGGAATTATATATACATGGCCAAACTCACCTTGAACATTTTGCAGCAGGTTTTGTGACAGGTTCCGGCCGGTTTTTGATCCGGCCCACTTTCGTTTACAGGCCAGTTACCAATAGCTCCGTGTTGATAGCGATGTCCATTGTTTGGATGATCTGTTCAAACACGCACTACCTATAAATGCTTGAAGTATATATGAATGTATAGTTATTATTATGAAAACTGTTCAGTGTTTATAAGGTATTTGATTACATTGTAATGATCATATGCATCAAGCATCGTTGTAGATTATACGTAGATCTTGATGTAGGTGTTAGGTTCCATGTACATTTCTAAAGTTTATTTAATAGGAGGAATGGTACTATTGCATTCTCTCTCTCTCTCTCTCTCTCTCTCTCTCTCTCTCTCTCTCTCTCTCTCTCTCTCTCTCTCTGAAAACGTAGTCTGACGAATTAATATTCGTCCTCCTATCTGTCAACATTAAGGATTTTCCGCCGAACGGGCGTTGGTTCCCGAGAGAAGACCAGACAACGATCACTGCCACATTCATACTTTGCCAATTCTTGATACCCCCCCCGTGCAGATATCTTCTTCAATATTAGCTGCTTTATACGTCAATGCATAAGGCATCAATCAATTTATATTTATATATATATATATATATATATATATATATATATATATATATATATATATATATATATATATATATATATATATATATATATATATATATATATATATATATATATATATATATATATATCTTTATCTCAGTATTATGGCTTTTCCCTTAAAGGAAGTCGGTTTCCATCAAACGGTCGCTACCACATTCATAATTTAACTGCCGATTCGTGGAGAAACCCCTTGTGCAGAAAATTTACATAATATTGAACGCCTAATACACAATCACTTGGGCTCATCAGTTGCGTCTTTATCCCCCATGTACAGTACACACTGCACCCGGTATTTTTAGACCCTCTCAGTCCCAGTCACCTCATATTTTGCTCATATTCTCTGTTTTCCTCGATGTTTAGGTCCTTCTCCATTATCCTTTGGTTGCCAATTATCCATCCCTTCCTTGGACTTCACTCCCCCTCCATCCCTTTGCTTCTGAATTGTGCAGTAATGTTCTCTCAACCTTAATCTACTGTAGTCTTAATTTATATGGGATTCTGTTTTCTATGCTGCATGTGTACGTATATCCGTATTACTAAATACAATGGTAAATGAAATTTATGTTACTTCTTTACAAAGAATCTTATTTAAAATCCCTTCTTTAGTTCCTCCATTGCATAGCCTGCCTAAATGATACGCTTCATTATATTTTCTTCTCCATGGACTGTTTTAATTGATCTATCCTCTTTGTTTCATTACTATATGATGTCTGATTTCTAGTCAACATTTTTTCCTGTGACATTAAATAGAGCAAACCTTTGATATGACTGCTGGTTTTGCTTTGAATGGTAACTTGCATGTACTGTCATTAACTACCAAATATTCAAAATGTAATTTTGCTCATTTCCCTCTTTCCCCCCAAAAAAGATATTTTTTACTCATTGGCCACCCTCGTTGTAGAACACACACACACACACACACACATATATATATGTGTGTGTGTGTGCGTATGTTTAAATATATACACACACATGTATATGCTTATACTAGCTGACCAACCCGGTGCTGCCAGGAAAACTCTAAATAACAACCTATAACTCTCTCTCTCTCTCTCTCTCTCTCTCTCTCTCTCTCTCTCTCTCTCTCTCTCTCTCTCTCTTAGCATCAACTTCGTGACAGTTTGCTGCTTTATTTCATCTGGGAAGCATCTCAGACGATCTGATCAGAATATGAATAAATTATGTATAGACATTATTCATTTTACTGTTAGACCCTTCAACGCTACTTGTTGGCTGTTATAAGTCCTAATCATACAATAAAAATCTAAAACACTATTAACATGTGATACAGACAATTTGGTATAGGCCTAGGCCAATGATGTCTTTTTATGATATGTGTTACTATAATGAAATTAAACTTCACTGTGCAATTCATAAAAAACAGAACCAACCCCTCAGTTCTAATTTAAACTCATTTATTAATATTGTGTGAGAATAGACGTCTTTTTTTTAATAAGAAATATAAAGTCTATACTCGTGTACGCCTTTTTTCTTCATTCCTATTATTAAGTGAATTGCTGCAACAGTTTCATATTAAGAAAAAAGTGGCAAAGTACTTTCCTTTACGGCTAACTTCAACACGTGATACGTATTCTTTATATTGGTTTTGGGGTCGTTTTTAACATTGCATAATAAATTACAACTCATTATCTTTACAATGACATCAAATTCCTTAATATAAAATGAAGTATAAAGTTACACGGATCATTAGAAGAAAATTACCGCCATATGCATGTCCGTACAGCATCTATAAACTCGATCAATTCATACCCTTAGTAATAACGTGGTCATGAGTCAAACAAAATCTTTCCCTTCTTGAAGGAATGTTAGGCAATCAGTTATTTATTGTTTTAAATAAATACTCTTTGATAAAAGATAGAAATGAATATATATCATCCTATTATATAACCATAAATAGTAATTTTATTTTCCTAGATGTCAGGAATACTATTCCTTAATACGTATGATTACATCAGCAAAAGGTACGAATTGTCTTGTTGTGTTAGCTCTATATACGTAAATTCTGCTAGTGCCTTTTGGAAAAGATTTCCAAATGTAATTATGTACATTCCTCTATAGTTTTAATCTAGAATTTTCAGTCATTATCTTCCAGGCAATCAGTACCAAGCAACGTGATAAGAAACTAATCTTCCGTATGCACTGAAGTGCTTTGCCAATTTGTAAGATGATTAATTCCAACTGCCAACTGCTGAAGTATCCAAGCGTGATATTTCGATTATTCCAGACCTTATTTAAATCGGCTTTACAACGATATACGTCACTGTAACGTCACGAAGCATTCGCTATAATGAATTCGGAAGGTAAAAACGAAGAAGAAACCAACGATTTAATGAAGAAATTCGCATTAGTCGTACTACCATAGTCTCTGAGGGTTTGCAGTGGGAGAAGTTTAATGACGTCACCAGAAAACTTAGAGCTTTCCACCCAAGCTACTCGTAACTCCCAGAACGTTACTGAAGAAAAGGTGGACTAAAAACGAAAATTTAATTTGTTTTGCTTGGTCTGTCACGGGGTAGGGATTTCATTTTGAGTTATAAACCTTCCTGGGGTGACATAGAGGCTGTGTGCGACATTTTTCTGGGTCTGTCAAGCGGTTCAGATTCTATAGGAATCCAAACTGCTTGACAGACCCAGAAAAAATTTTGCACACGGCCTCTCTCTCTCTCTCTCTCTCTCTCTCTCTCTCTCTCTCTCTCTCTCTCTCTCTATATATATATATATATATATATATATATATATATATATGACCTTCTAAAACTCCCATAGGACCCACTTTTCAGGCGAGAATTCTAAGGTCTTCTGCATCCACATGGTGCCATAGGAATTGTATGACTGTGTATATATATATATATATATATTTATATATATATATATATATATATATATATATATATATATATATATATATATATATATATATATATATATATATATATATATATATATATATATTATGACTATGTGTGCATATATATATATATATATATATATATATATATATATATATATATATATATATATATATATATATATATGCACACACAGTCATACAATTTCTATGGCACCATGTGGATGCAGAAGACCTTAGAATTCTCAGCCTGAAAAGTGTGTCCTGTGAGAGTTTTAGAAGGGCATCCCAAATTCCTCTTCTACTTTCTTCATTATTCTCTCACCTTTTACTCCACCTAAGGCAGCTTGCAGAAGTCCCATTTACGTTTTCCTTCCTTCTTGTTAATACGCCCTTCCTCTTCCATCTAGACAATCTCTTATTGAGGAGTGGATTGCACTCCAGTAACTTTACTTTTCCTCCCCGTAGTTACTCTGTTATGGCACTCGTTCTTAATATCTTTCTCAAGATACATTTTCAAATTCTATCAGTTTCCTGTCCGTCACTACTGTGCTGTTCTGACTCGTATCTATATATAATTGTCGATGTTTTCATAGACTTTTAAACTGTTGCTGTAGTGTTACGGATATCTGTGATTATTTGGTTGATCATTCCAACTGCCTGCATTGATTTCCACATTCTCTCTCAAATTCCTATTTCAATGATTTACCTTTTGAGGCAGTTGCTTGAATACCTAAACTTCCCGACCAGTATCATCACTCCATCTCACGAATCACATTCGTGGGTTTCCTTTCTCCCATGTTGATTATTTCGGCTTTTCTGTAAAGCATGTTTTTTGTATAAACTATCTATTCAGCCTGTGAAGAAAAGAATGCTACGCATAAACTTACATTGATCATCCGTTTGTAAGAATCAAAGTCAAGGTTTTCGCCAATTGTTACACCACCGTTGACAGAGGTTCCCTAATTTTACTGTTTGTATGGTAATGAATGATTTTAAAGTCACTATTAATTCAAAAATGAACTTTTCGGTGGGGTAGCTGAAAAGAGACAACTTTAAATTTAACAGGACGGGTAGTGGAAAAGATAAAATTAAGTAAAATTTTTCGACGTATCCGGAATTTAGAAAATGTTTTCGCATATTTTGTGTATTGAATCATTTTCAAGCATATTTCTTGTGTAGTGTTTTGACTAGATGTATGTGTCCTCTTTGACAATAAAATTGAAACAGTTATTTCGATGTCATGATGTTTAGAGAGGTCAAAAATAAAGATTATAGTTATAAAAGAGCAATACCTTGAATCAGGTAATACCTTGAATCAGGTTGCTTTATATTTTAAGAATAATTAGTTATAACCAAAATCCTGACCTGCAGCAGTCATTGGTTTATGAGCAAATGCCCAAACTTTCTGATTTGTTAATGAAGAATTCTGATGTTTCAGGGGGAGCAATACTCATGAATTAGCTCCGTCAGTGAGTCACCCATTTAGCTGAGGCTGATATCGCACTTGTCTCATTAGCGAAGTTTTATATTAGCATTGTTCGCAGTTTTTTCGCTTTTTCTTGTTCATGTTCATCATCTTCCTCACAGCTTTTATTGAGATGACGAATATTGATAGTTCTGGAGTTAAAAACTTGTGATTGTTTTATCTTTTATTAATTGTCTATATTAAAAACGTTTGATTACAGATTAAGATAGGAGATAGAAGCGGTATTTTAGTGATATCCACCTCCGTGATGATCGAAAACGACGGCTGGTCCATAATAGGCCGGATGTTGAGCCTTTCCAGAGTAGCTGACTTTAGCCACGTATCCGTTGTAGTGATCAGCTGTGTAATCGACCTGAGAATAAATGTTTCAAAGTAAGACAAAATCTTGAAAGAAGAAGGCTTGAATTGACTGTATGATTACATATTTTTATTTGTATTAGCAAAGGGAAACTTACGTGTTGTTTCCTCCCGTCAGGGAGAGCTACGGTATATGAACCGTACACGTTGCCTTTACCGTCAGATTTTTCATTTTGGCCGAAATAGGGTCCTTTGTAATCGCCTTTGACGCTGTAGTCAAAGTGATAAGGTAGAGGTTCCTGCCGGTAAATAGAAGAGATGTGAAGAACGAAATATTAAAAACCTAAGAAATACGAGGAGGTATTGGTTGGAAGAACTTTGTTTTGTAAAAGTGACGGACGTCTGATGTTTAAGTCGCGAATAGCGATTATTGAAAGTAAATGTGAAATTGCGATTTTGACCCTTGAAGTATTGGTCAAGGAGGATGACGTGCTGTTAGAGAGAGAGAGAGAGATAACGTCGTTTGTCTGTATTAGATGAGTTTGTGCAGAAAAGTAATTGTGTGGATGAACAAGTTATCAGACCTAAAACAGAGAACTGGAGAAACGAAAAATTGCAGTTCTCACATAACTCGAACAACTAGTGCAAGGACGCCATTTGGTGACCCAATGTAGGCTCTGATTAATATTGTATGCCACAATTTAGTACTTAGGGAATCAAATAAGAATGTCGAAAGAAATGATAAGGATTGCATGGGGAGTAAAAATAAGATTGGTAAAAGCAGAAACGTAACAAAGATAAAGGGCTTTTGAAAAGTTGAAGGAAACGAAATCCAGTCTACAAAAAAATCCTCAGAGATGAGTTTTGAATGGAGATCTCTCTCTCTCTCTCTCTCTCTCTCTCTCTCTCTCTCTCTCTCTCTCTCTCTCACACACACACACACACACACACACACACACACACACACACACACACACACACACACACACACACACACACATATATATATATATATATATATATAATTCTCCAATTACTTACCCCTCCATAACCATAATTTCCATTGCCACCGTAGCCATAACCACCTGGGAAAGCCGTAGTTAGGCTGGCAATGGCCAAGACTACCAAAATCTGTAAAAAAGAAAAGGAAATTGATTCTCAGCATTAGCGTATTTGACTTATTCTGGGGACCCAGAAAATATTTTTTAATAAGAAATCTAGTATTTATTCTCTTTTTCATAATGCAGCAATATGGTGTTAAAAGATAATACTTTAAAACCATTTATATGTTTCGAATCTGCCCATGTTAATATTAGTATATATGCAAATGTTGTTGATAAGCTGCTTTTGGAGTAAAAGTACTATTAATAAAATTAACCGTGTTCTGAATATAATATACATTTCAAAATTAATATAGTAGTTGTATAAGTTACTGAATACTTAATTATTTGGCAAAAAGGGTATGGATGGCTGGTATGCCAAAGAATGAATTGATGGAACAGGGACATTGTAAAGAAGTTTTTCCTTGTGTATCGAAAGAATTAATTTTCCACTGGTTATTTGTGCAATGTGAGGAAAGTTTGGGAGGAAACTTTTGTACTAAAAAAATGTATATAAAGTCAATGTATTGTTTTCGTCTATATATAGTTTAACTTATCATGCATAAAGAGTGGGTTTCGAATATCTCCTGAGCTGATATTTTCCACTTCTCACAAACACTGTTTACGCAAGCAACACGTTTTCTCGATTCCTCAGAAAAAATTGAAATGAAGAGAAGCTTCAATTACTGTATGAAACATTTCACTGCTTTTGTTCTCGACGACTAGATCGAACTGACGCTATTGTGAGTCACAGCCGGGAATTATATATACATGGCCAAACTCACCTTGAACATTTTGCAGCAGGTTTTGTGACAGGTTCCGGCCGGTTTTTGATCCGGCCCACTTTCGTTTACAGGCCAGTTACCAATAGCTCCGTGTTGATAGCGATGTCCATTGTTTGGATGATCTGTTCAAACACGTACCTACGAGTATAAATGCTTGAAGTATATATGAATGTATAGTTATTATTGTTATGAAAACTGTTCAGCGTTTATAAGGTATTTGATTACATTCTAATGATCATATGCATCAAGCCTCATTGTAGATTAAACCTAGATCTTGATGTACAGTAGGTGTTAGGTTTCATGTACACATGTAAAGTTTATTTAAATGGAGGAATGGTACTATTGCATTACATTTCTCTCTCTCTCTCTCTCTCTCTCTCTCTCTCTCTCTCTCTCTCTCTCTCTCTCTCTCTCTCTCAAAACGTAGTGTGACGAATTAATGTTAGTCCTCCTTTCTTTCAATATGAATTTTCCGCCTAACGGGTGTTGGTTCCCAAGAACAGACTAGACAGCGATCACTGCCACATTCATACTTTGCCAATTCTTGGATAGACCCCCGTGCAGATAATTTCTTCATTATTAGCTGCTTTATACGTCAATACATAAGGCTCATCAATTTGTATATATATATATATATATATATATATATATCTTTTTCTCTATGTTATGGCTTTTCCCTTAAAAGAAGTCAGTTCCCATCAAACGATCACTGCCACATTCATAATTACCTGCCAATTCGTGGAGAGACCCATTGTGTAGAAAATTTACATAATATTGGCCGCTTAATACACCATCACTTAGGTTCATCAGTTGCGTCTTGATCCCCAATGTATACACTGCACCCGGTATTCTTTAGACCCTCACTGTCCCGGTCACCTGTCATTTTGCACATATACTGTTTTCCTTGATGTTCAGGTCCTTCTTCTCCATTACCCTTTCGTTGCCATTTATCCATCCCTTCCTTGGACTTCACTCCCCCCCCCACACCTTCCATCCCTATGTTTCTGAATTGTGCAGTAATGTTCTCTCAACCTTAATCTACTGTAGTCTTAATTTATATGGGATTCTGTTTTTTCCATATACATGCGTGCGTATACCCGTATTACTGAATACCTTGGTAAACGAATTTTATGTTACTTCTTTACAAATGATCTAATTTAAAATCCCTTCTTTAGTTCCTCCATTGCATAGCCTACCTAAATGACACGCTTCATTTAATTTTCTTCTCCGTGATTAGTTTTTATTTTTTTTTAAATGATTTCTACCTTTTAGTCAACATTTTCTTCCTGTGACATGAAATGGAGCAAGCTTTTGATATAACTGCTGGTTTTGTTTGCACTGGATCATTCATTTACTGCCATTAGCTACTAAATACTCACAAGTCAATTTTACTCATTTTCCTCATTCCCCGTTGTAGACATTTTCTAATATACAGTATATATATGTATATATATATATATATATATATATATATATATATATATATATATATATATATATATATATATATATTTATACAGTATAATTGTGGAAGACTCTAAAGACAGACTGAATAATTTAATATGAGAAACAGGCGATGAAAAAGGTAAAGAAAAGCTATCAAAGGACTTGCAGATTGCAAATAAATGCATCCATTATAGCATAACGTACCGACAATAGTTGTAATGAGTTGGCATATGGCTCAAATATTGATTATGTGTTTTGTGTATATATATATATATATATATATATATATATATATATATACATATATATATAATATATAGCACTATACACTCATTATATACATACATTATACATTATTATATATGCGAATTTATATATATGATTTGCATCGTGCCCTGACGATGCGTATATATATATATATATATATATATATATATATATATATATATTTTTATTATATATATATATACAGTATGTATATATATATATGTATGTGTGTGTGTGTGTATATATATATCACTATGTGTCTTTGTATGTGCCTGTGTGTGTCTTTAGAATACTTTAGTACTAGTTTGAGCCATATACCAACTCATTCAAATATTGTCGGTACGTTATGGTATGATTAATATATTTATTTGCAATCTGTACGTCCTGTGTTAGCTTTTCTTTACATTTTTCTTCGCCTGTTTCTCATATTAAATCATTCAGTCTGTCTTTAACGTCTTCCACATTTTTCCTGCCCCCTCTTCTCATTTCTGTAACGCTATATGGGAGCTTTATCGAAAGTCTCTCAGCCGTTGTTTATTTTACGTCGATCTTACCTTCCGTTACTGCTTTAAAAACTTTTAATTAACAAGGCGGAGGTTTGAGTATTGCCTTGTCTGCTTTGTGATTATTTTCTCGAAGTCCACAAGACATAGACAAATCAATGTTCCCCTGCTTGATAGGTATTTCACTACTTTCATTCCTTATGCGATCTCTCCGAATGAGTCTGGCATGGGAATAGGCCTGTGATTAGTAAGTATTTGAAGATAACCATTCATGTGCACTAAAGGGCGGATTGATATCGC
The DNA here is from genome assembly GCF_040412425.1 of Macrobrachium rosenbergii. NCBI lineage: Eukaryota > Metazoa > Arthropoda > Malacostraca > Decapoda > Palaemonidae > Macrobrachium > Macrobrachium rosenbergii. The sequence goes on from NC_089761.1 coordinate 57,345,073, forward strand.
TAAATTCAGGAAGAGTTTGTTGTGCTACATGTCAGTGGTCAAGAATGAAAATTAACAAGAAAATTTAATTTTTACAAAAATGGTTATTGCCCTGATATTTTTCTTATAATGGTTATCATTTTATCAGGAAATGAAGTTGTTAGATACAAACCAATGTTTGAAGGGCCTGAAACATTCAGGAGTGAAAAGCGTATCAAATTTCTCGTAAGATATGTCGAGATCTTTTGAACCATTTTTGAACCATTTTTTTCATATCCGTACAAGAACGAGTCTGTCACTTCTGTAATTTTTCTCTACCTTAATAGTGGTTCCCTTGGCTGAAATCTAATCAGTCGTAGGTAATGATGGAAAAGAATGCTGATGCTGCATAGGAAAAAATCTCTCGGAGGGGGAGGGCTAGTGAGGATTGTTTGTGGGGTGGGGTGGGGTGGGGTAGGGCGATTTTCAATGCAAAGCTCAGCAGTGTATAGATTAACTGATTGCAGCAGACGCGGCTTTATCGCGAAAACTGATGTTTGAGTGCCCTTGTTTTTGACCGTTTCCTCTTTATCATATTCTTTCTTATTTAGAATTTTCACAGTAACCTTAAATAAAAAAAAAGCTTAATCATAGGATACCTTTATGCAGATATAAAGTTAAAAAGTAAATTTTAAATATTTTTTATTGAGTTTTAAGTAAAAAAAAGTTCCACAGACAGAGCGAGTTCAGGATGAAATGGGATGCCGTTAGCGAGTCTCGTTTTCAGTGATATCCACCTCCGTTTTGATCGAAAACAACTGCAGGTCCGTAATAGGCCGGGTGCTGGGCTTTTCCCGAGTAGCTGACTTTAGCCACGAATCCGTTGTAGTGATCAGCTGTGTAATCGACCTGTGGGGAAAAACCGAATGCAAAGTGAAATGCAGTTGATGGATTGCATTTTCTTATCTGAGATTTTCTGTTCAGTTTGTAATGCACGAAGAACCTTTACTCACGTGTTGTTTGCGACCGTCGGGAAGAGCCACGGTGTATGATCCGTAGACGTTGCCCTTCCCGTCAGATTTTTCGTTCTGTCCGAAATATGGCCCTTTGTAGTCGCCTTTTACGCTGTAGTCGAAGTAGTAGGGCATAGGAGCCTATAGGAAAAGAATTTGTCGTTAACACACACACACACACACACACACACACACACACACACACACACACACACACACACACACACATATATATATATATATATATATATATATATATATATATATATATATATATATATATATATATATGTATGTATTCATGTATATGTATATATATATATATATATATATATATATATATATATATATATATATATATATATATATATATATATATATATATATATATATATATATATATATATATATATATGTGTGTGTGTGTGTGTTGTGTGTGTGTGTGTGTGTCACTGTTCTAAGCATAGTGACACTTTTCAGCTGTATTGCAAATTAAGGGATATGAAAAACAAATGCAGTACATCCTTTACCCCTCCATAACCATAGCCATGGCTCCCACCACCACCTCCGTGGCCGTAACCGCCTGGATGCGCCGTAGAGACGCTGAGAATGGCTACGAATACCACAAACTGAAAAGAAACAAATATTTCAGAAACGTTATACTATTGACGATGATGTTGGTTCCTGTTAATGAGTTACTTTGAAAAACCGTTGGTACGTATTCGTCAGCACATGTCACTCATAGTTCATTTCCATTAATGATGTCATCTCAGTCGAGCCTTCATATAATGTTTTCAGGAGGAGGATTTTCTTTTCCTAACGTCAAAATACTTTTAATTAAAATACGAATTAACTATTTGTTTTAGCGTCTAAATTGAAACAGGATTTACTAACGTTTTCAGCTCTCTCTCTCTCTCTCTCTCTCTCTCTCTCTCTCTCTCTCTCTCTCTCTCTCTCTCTCTCTCTCTCATAGAGTATTTTGGTTTTAATGAAATCAAAAAGAAAATGTTTTGGAGAATTTTTCCGCGATGCACTAATTTTCCACCGAATTCTCTTACTTAAATGCGCGCTGATGATGTACGTTTTTAGTGACTGTTGCATATTTATTTTTTCGTAATTTGCTAATTTTTACTCTTCTAAAATCAAATTGATTTCCAAAAAAATCACGCGCTTTTTCCTTAATATTTTTTTGTTTAAACGCAGACACTTTTGTTGATGCCAGTAGGAAATGATAACTGAAATCCAATAGAAATGAAAGACGATGTTGGAATCAAAGTAAAAAACTAGGATGTGTGCAAAACTGTAATAAAAGAAATGCAAATATTAGAAGGCAGTAGAAAAAAGAAAAAAAAGAGAGAATTGTAGTACGAGAAGCCTGTATGAGGAAAAGAAATTGAAATGATGAAAGGGTCTGAGTCATGAAAAGAAGAAAATTGACGAGGAAATCAATTTTAGTTACCAGTTGGAACATTTCGATGCTTTCGTTCTTGGCGACCGAGACGGAACTGACGACTTCAGCCGTCGTTTCGCGTTATATACTGAACCTCAGCCTTGAGCAGTTGCTTTTTTCTTTGCTTTTATCTTTCTGTTTGTTGTCTTTCACCCACATTTCTGAGGCCTAGGTGGCCCTCTTTTTTTTTTTAATGTCATGATGGAAATTTAAAAGCGTTACAATTTGTGTGTTTGTGTGTGTGTGTGTGTACTGTGTAACACAAAATTTGGTTTTTACTTAGTTTCGTGCAGTAAGTCATCCCTGAGACGCTTGGGGTTTCAAATTGTAAAATTTTGAATCTTAGAATATAGGTTCTTGATATGCTTTGTTTTTGGTGAAATGTTAACATAAGATGATTCACTTCGGCCAGTGGAACGTTATTGACTTATTCATGAATATACGGTGTATACATACATACATACATACATGTGTATGTATGTATATATGTTTATATATACATACATACACATACATACATACATACATACATATATATATATATACATATATATATATATATATATATATATATATATATATATATATATATATATATATATATATATATATATATATATATATATATATATATATATATAGTCTTTGGTGTACCTGAGTGACACTATTATAAGTGGATTTATACTGATTGGAATATTGTCTACCCACATTTGTTAAAATTTATGCTCTATACGAACTGGTTAATTCTTTTTGTTGAATTTTCGAGAAAGCTCATAGCCGTTTCAGTATTGTGTACGATATATTTCGCATTTAACATCGCTTACGTTTAAGCATTTTTTGTATAGTTGAATGTATTCTACTTATAAATTTATTTTGTTTACTTTTCATTTAATTCAAGCTGTCGCAAAATTATTGTGCACAGTGTATACTGTATTGGTGCTTTTATTTCAGCGTAGTGTTTTGTAAGCAGAGGAAGATTTCAATATATTTGTTGAAGGTTCAGTTAGGAAATTATTTAAAGGAATGATAGAAGCAGAGTGAAGGTTTTTGTAATTGGCGTTAAATTCTCTTCGGTATCGTCATGCATTTTAACTATCATTAAACTGGGGTAATTAAGAAAGGTATACAGCCTTATTGTGAAGTAGATAATTTTGACATAATTAGTGACGTGCTTATCGATCGGTAGATCAAAATCAGAAGAAATAAAAAAATGAAGGTTATCTGTGAGTGCTGAATGACCAAGGTTACTACAGCCTAAGCTACGTATTTAATATTATATCTTTTCAGTAAATTTTCTACTGAATCGAAATATAAATAATAGCAAGGTAAAGAATGGTTTTTTTCGACATCTGGATGCACACAGGATTAGCAAAAGTGAAGTTCCCTTGGATACAGTGTTTGATCTCTGGATATATGGTTTTAATAGATGGCTTACTATGCCTTTTGTAGTTTGCAGTAAAGTAAAATTTTGCGTATTTAGTGTATTTAGTGAAGGTAAATGAAATTCCTTGAAATTTAAGATAATGGATGATTGCCCTTCGTTCCAGTACTTTGCCCAGAAACTTTTGACAACACTCTCTAGAAGAAATGGTCTTTGTCTTATGTGTAGATATTAATAAGAAATGTAACCCTGAATCCTAATTCCAAAATGAACCACGAATTCTAAATTCAAGAAAAGACATGGATTCTCATATGAGACCACCCAAATAAAAAAATATACGAGAAACTGCGAATTCTTATAGTGTAGCAGCGCCTATGGTTGTTATAATTCGTAACGCCCTGCATAGGAATGAGTCACTCGCATAGGGAGGGGATTTATGGCCCCACTTTCCAGGATGGATTTGGGATAGTATTTGTGAACGGGAAAAATTGAAAATTAATGTTAGCAAGAGTATAGTTATGAAGGCCAAAGGAAGCTAGGAAGATGGAGTAGTCAGTGTTATATATACTATACGGTGTTAAAAATAGTCGATTCATGTACGTATTTCTGAGTACTGTAATGGATGAAGGTGGTATAAAAGAAGAGGGTATCAAAGAATAATGAAAGCAAGGAATTTAAAAGATATATTCGAAAGCTGTATTGATGCCAGCAAAGGTTCTGATAAATGAAGGGTCTTTTGGACTCACATTGAAGTTCAGAGTAAATACTGATGTTATATTTATGTACGTGGAGTAAGAAGGCTTGAGAAATTAGAGATCTAGAGATGGCGATTTGGTAAAACGTCAGCATAGGTGAAATGGTGGGTCAATTAGTTTGGTCACCTGTGAAGAATGGAGGAGGAGGAGGGGTTGATAAAAAATATATACTTTGGAAAAGGAGACCAAGAAAGTGCTCGTTAAATGAGGATGGAAGAGGTATTGGAATGGAATGGCCTTACTGCCCAGGAGGTGCTAGTGTGGGTGCAAAGAACTATAGAATTAGGTGGTGCAGTGTGTGTAGGAGTGGCAGACGTGCTGGTGATAAGCCTTCTCTGTAGGTATGACATTTTTGGCAGAAGAAGGTTATCTTTGATTGTTATGACAATCGTGTTTCTTGTAAAGCCATGCTATTAGAGGAAAACCGATAATTGGTCATATATATACAGTATATATATATATATATATATATATATATATATATATATATATATATATATATATATATATATTATTTATATTTATAAATTTCTGACTCACATCAGGATCGAACCCAGGTCTTTCAGTTGAAAGGCAACGGCGCTGCCCACTAGACCATACAAGTCATAAAAGAAGTTGGACTTGTATGCCTTAGTGGGCAGCACCCTTGCCTTTCAATTGAAAGACCTGGATTCGATTCTGATGTGAGTCAGAAATTTATTTCTGTTCCACACGTGATTGTGATTTTATATATATATATTGATTATATATATATATATATATATATATATATATATATATATATATATATATATATATATATAAATAATATATATATATGTATATATGTGTGTGTTTGTATGTATGTATGTATGTATGTATGTCTGTGTGTGTGTTGTACCTGTAACTCTCGCGTGGTTGTCAACTACAAAACCTCAGTGTGGCGCTGGTTATCTGTGCATGTACTGTATATGGAATATTCCGTCAATCCCAGAACGAGTTCGGGTGCAGATTTTATTGTCGGGTCTTTTGTCTTACTTTGCATCTTAAACTGAGGGGATTTGTCCATGGTGGTTTTGTTTGTAGGGCCTTTGTCCTAGGTGTCTTTTGTCCTCGATGGGCTTTTGTCTGAGTCCCTTTGTCAAACTATCTTTTGTTTTTCGTTTTTTTTCTTTGTAGAGTCATCTTTAGTTTGCTTTGGGAAGTGTGGATATATCCACTTATGGGGAGATGTAGTTCTGGAAGGGAAAAGTTTTTCCTAAACCTCTCGTTATTAGATAAACTCTCTCTCTCTCTCTCTCTCTCTCTCTCTCTCTCTCTCTCTCTCTCTCTCTCTCTCTCTCTCTCTCTCTCTCTCTCTCAGCATGTTATAGGTTTTGTTCTTGGTGGAGGTGCTGGTTTATTATTTAATTTCCTTAAAATACATATCAACTAAGAAGTGCAAGGAATGAATATTGTCTTTTATTGTAATAACTCCTTAGCACACTCATTAATAATCCATTTTTAAGGGCCGGTAGAATACTGTAGTTCGAGGAAATAATCATGCTAGCTGTGGTATCGATGGCCAAAGCATCACAAATAATGATGGAACAGAGACGAGTCTCGAAGTTTAAGTCGATTCAACTGTGCTAATATTTCAAGATAATCGGAAATCTGTGGAAGTTGAGTGGTCATCTGAAACTGGAGTTCAGTGAAGATAATTATTAAGTAATCTAAGTCTAAATAAGGTTATCCGAAATTCAAATGAATTAAGACCTGGGAAATCTAGACAACTTGTTCTGTTACTGGGCTCTCCGAAATTCAAGTGTAATGAGGTCATCAGGTACTTCTGTTTCCATTTAAGTGTTGAGAGCTGAAAGCCGTCTAGATTGGAAGTTTATCGGAAGTATTATGCATTAATTATGTTATTGGGCCGTTCGAAATAGGTTTTACCTGTTTAAATGCTGATATTTGCTTGAACAATTATGTTTCATTGTAACTGATTCTTAGTGACAATATTAGTTATTGGGAAAGGGTCCACATCAACAGTGTGCGCTATGTAGGAGTAATAGGCTTTTCAGTGTAATCCAACCAGTAGTTAGTTAATCTTTTGTTGTATTTGGATGGCTAAGAAGCAGGTATTGGAATCTCGTGGTTATAGTTTCTATAGCTCTTGTTTCCTTGGCTTAACAAATCGGTATTCTTTTATCTCTAAATCATTCTATTTTTCTTTATTTAATTCACGGAATAGTTTTAATATCCAGGGAGTGCTAGAGTGGGTAGTGCATGTCTGTTTGGTGGTCGACGACTTGCTGATGAGCCTTCTATAGAAACATAAGGAGAAGCTGCTGTGGAAATTTTATGCACCTGCTGTTATCTAAGATTCATCAATTGAAGTTAAGTTTGCGAAGGACTTGTTTTCACTCGTTCCACCCAGGGGGAAACTGCGCATTAGAAATGTTTGCGCTTAGGCGGAAATTTCTTTATCCGTTTATAAACCTTCCTTTATTTTGATGTATATTTGGAATAATGATTATTTGAACATTATCCCCACGAACTCTATAAGTTAACGTAATCTTTTAACTATTGCTAAATTAGAATTTATTATGGTATATCTAAAAATTTCAGTCCTGCCGTTCATAAATAATTTTATTATTCACTTTAAAATTTGATACACTAGATACATATGAAATGGGGTCAGATCAGGAGAGAATCAGGGTCGTTTGATGAGATTTCGTTAGTGATATCCACCTCCATGTTGGTCGAAAACGACGGCTGGTCCGTAATAGGCTGGATGCTGGGCCTTTCCGGAGTAGCTGACCTTAGCCACGAATCCGTTGTAGTGATCGGCCGTGTAATCAACCTGTCAGTAAAAGAAATATAGAAAATAGTATTAAGGTATGCTCAGTGTTCTTATTTCATAAATGGTCACTCGGACGTATTCGTAAATACCACATTCAATGATAAACTACAATAAGCGCAGTCCGGAATTTCTGATTAAATAGGAAATAGTGGAAAATGCCATCCTAAAGTCCACATGAAGATACCAAAAATGAAGCGTTTATAGGCTGCAAGCTTAGTAATACCTAATTTGGTGAAACGGAGGTAAGGCTAACTCACGTGTTGTTTGCGACCGTCGGGGAGAGCGACGGTGTATGATCCGTGGACGTTGCCCTTTCCGTCGGACTTTTCACTCTGTCCGAAATGCGGTCCCTTGTAGTCGCCATTGACGCTGTAGTCGAAGTGGTATGGTATGGGACCCTGATGGAAGTGCCATTGAGATTAAAATTCGATCTGAAGATTTTTATCCAGTTAGAATAAGGAAGTCAGATATATGCTATAAAGACTGCAGTGTATGTATACTTACTCCATAACCGTATCCACCTCCATGACCGCCTCCGAGTCCACCTCCGTGGCCGCCTCCGTGGCCGCCTCCGTGGCCATAACCACCCGGATGGGCCATCGTTAAACTCACGATAGCGAGGAGGACCAGGACCTGAGAGAAACGAGTTACTAGGGTTTTTTCTCAGACTTTTTCGGACAAGAAAGAGTGATCCAAAAATGCATTCTGGGGCAAAAATTTCCGAAGCTAATGTACCGTAGATCCAACAAAAATAGCTAAATTAAAAGACGATTGCTCTGTGAAAGGTATTTTTAAGAGAGTATTTACAGTACAGTAAAGAAATGATTTTACTGTTGAAATGGAAAGTATGTTTGAATTCTTTTTATAATTTTGCTGGGAAATTCTAGGTAACTGAAATGCGGAGAAATAGGCCTAATCAGCTTTGTGTTATGCCGAGTAATTATTGGAGATTACGAATTAATCCACAAAAATAATCTTTCTTTTCAGTACTTATTCAAGCGAACGTTAATTAACTTAGTTTTCACATTCGTAATAAAAAAAAAAACTTTTCTGTTGTCAATATCAGTTTTTTTTCTTTGTGGCATCGTTGGAGACGGGTCAGAATGTGGCTGTCATGCTGGTTCTGGCTTTTTATCGCCGCAAAAAAGGAAATGGAAACACCATGGCACCACCAGTTACCAAACCTTTTTTCCTTCATGATTACGGTGAAGAACGGCAGTGAATTCAATTTCTCTTAAGAAAAATGAGGTGATTAAAACAGACGCAGCTCCTTTGTCAACGAAAATAACAAATTTTCTACGAGGAAATTGTCACCACACCGTGTGTTCTAGATACTGTTGTAAGCACTTGTAATCTTGCAGCAATTTTCATCAAACAAAAATATTTGAAATGTTTAGTTACTAACAGGGCGAGACATGTCGTCTTCGGTGTTGGGTCTTGCAGGAGATGAACAGGAGTGAACTAACCAGACTTGAACAGCATCCTTTATATATGTTTTGCAATCATGCGACCTTGGGTGTTGGCTCTCGCTCTCTCCCTCCCAAAATCCATTCGGCCGCATTCTCACGTACTTAGATTTAAGGCTCATGAAATTTAATACCGGTTTGTCATGGAAAATTTTTCGGTTAAGTCAAATGACATTGTAAGAGTTTCAAGGAGACGTTTCGTTTTTCGGCTGAAGTGTTTTAACGAGGTTGTAGGCATTAATGAAGCATGCTACAATTTGTGACTGTTCACCCCAAAACAAAATGGAGTGTTTGAAGAATTTCCTGCGATTATTTTCAATCTCATTAATTACGTCATAACGTACAGAGTGCATTTGTATTGACCTTCATCTACTACCACTGTTTATTTAAAACGTTAATGTTCATGTTAACAATATCGGTCGATTTCACTTGGGTTCCCCTTCCCCGCTCGGTAGGTTTTAGAAAAATGAATAATCACCCTTGGCTTTTGAATAAAAATGTAACCAACATTTACACCCAGCCTAGTTTTTAATTCTACCTTTCATTTAATTTTTTGTTATACCTGTTCTTAGCCTGCCAGAATTATCTTCTTTTTTATTTAATTCCCTTTGAATAAGCCTAATATACCTTACGCTAACTACGGGCATTGTATCTGGCTATAGTCCAGAAACGCTTACAGATTATTTATTTTTCCCCATTTATTTTATTTCATACTGTTCCGAATAAAGCCCATCAGTTCAAGAGAATTTTTTGGAAATTGACGTTCATTTTGAAATCGAACACCACGCTGGCCAATTGTTCCCACTTTATGGCTGACGAGTTAAAATGTTTGGAATGATGGCCCGTCAAATATTTCTGGAAGTAAAAAATGAAACAGTATTTCAAAATAAAGGATTGTATACGCTCGCTGTGAAAGGTGCAATATAATTGTTTAGCATCGTTTTCACTGATTTTTTTGCACTTTTCATTTAGATTTATAGCGCATTTTTTTACTCAACTTTGTTTACCAGTGCAACAAAATAATGCATATTTTTATGTTCGAATTTTACTATATTTTTTTATTTTTAAAGGGATCTATGATTATATTATAATAACTTTTGTAATTTTAGATAATAACTCGCAAATTATCTTCGTAGAGTATATATATATATATATATATATATATATATATATATATATATATATATATATATATATATATATATATATATACACACACACACACACATATATATATATATATATATATATATATATATATATATATAATAAAATATAGTTAACAAAACGCAAGTTACCCTAGGAATAGCCCATTGGTTCATGTTTATTTATCTATTAGTTTTATGTGTACTTATTCGTTCATTTATCAGCACTTTACCTCTTTTGGAAAGTATATATGCTTAAATTGGAGAGGTTTGTATATTATTAGAACATTGATGTAATATCACTTTGAATGGTAACAAGATGCCAAGATTGGAAGAGGAAATTATTTCTTTCACGAAGATCTGTGCCTTAAGTAGAAAACAAAGGCCGTCAATTTTATTTCAGGAACTCGTAGCAGCTGTTTGTTTTCACAGACAAGATTCAGTAAATGTACATACGGATTCTTAATGAAGATCAGTATATAGACATGTGGAAGGGATAAAGTTTCCAGTAAAATCGCTGTCAAGTTTTAACTTTTCGCCTGACGCTCTCTCTACTGAGCACATAGGTGATGTTTTATATGATTGTTACCATTAATATTTGCTTTATCAGTGCCAGTGTGGGTGATGTAAAGGTTCCAGATTCCAGTAATTCTGGAATCCTACGACATGGAGTATTTTCGTTCCTGCAGGTGCGGAACTAAATGAATTGAGAGTAATTAGGCATTGGGAGTTTGAAAGAAAAATGTGTAAGACAGCTGAAACTTCTGGAACGCGAACTGCTTGTTAAATAATCTTCGATAAAGGAATGTGTCACGGGTACGATTAGAGGATAAAGTGAGAGATTAGTCTTCCTGGAAATTGATGGCAGAACTCGTTTTGTGAATGTTAGGGTCCTTCATTACCCCCTTTTGAAACTGGGATCTGCTGTGAATCAAATTAATACTTAGCGTTTAATTTAGGAGAGAGAGAGGCATTTTTGATGAATATTTTGCTTGGCGTTTGGATAAATTTTAAAATTTAATCGTAGGAGATTTGATATCGAGGTCCTTGGCATGGAAAAATATGTTGCATTGTTTGTAAGGGCGGATCGATTAATGAATTATTTTTTGTAAGGTGACATGAATATTTAGCTGTTTGCAGGTGATGGAATGGTTGGTTTACTGCGCATAGTGAGAGAAATTGGTTTTGAACTTTTGTTTTAGAACGTGAAAATTATAAAATGAAAGTTATATTATCTTTACGAGTTTCAAGTACACTGAGATTTTTTTAAGGAAGTAAGCGATTACTAAGACACAATGAAGAAATGAGGCTAGCAAGAGGAAATTACGTACCTGTACTTGTGGGTTTTAGAATGGCTTTTCAGTTTTTGTTTAGAATTACGTGATCAGGAAAGACCGAGGTATTATTATTATTATTATTATTATTATTATTATTATTATTATTATTATTATTATTATTATTATTAACAATTCATCGTTGCCATTCTTCTGGGCCAGTTCAAAGCCACTGTCGGTTGCGAAAGAATTGCCATTTTCCTAGATAACCTTTTCATTCTTGCTCTCTTCAGTTGACACTTGACATTTAGTGCTATGCTGTAGAGAACCTTGATCCGCCAGACTTTTATAATAACGAAAGTGATGAAGGTCTGAGAACTTGCATTGTTATAAAAATTTGTAAGTTTACGTATATACAGTAAATGCGTACGAAGGTTTTCTTGCATTTTTGTATAAAACAGAATTGTATTCCTTTTCTACAGACACAGTATATACATATATACATACATTATAATATTATTATATATATATATATATATATATATATATATATATATATATATATATATATATATATAATAAATAACTGTATATATATATATGTGTATGTATATATATATATATATATATATATATATATATATATATATATATATATATATATATATATATATATATATATATATATATATATATACATATACACACTAAATAATTGCGAGCACTTTGCCCCGTAAATTTGATATTGATATTTGTGTACCATCAAACATTTCAGTTTTGGACTACCATTTTATTTTACTCTCACCTTTGCTTTTTATCCATATGTTATTCTGACATTGATGTTTTGATTGTTTCGCTAAGGAAACATCACTATTAATACAACTCATAAAGTATGATGTTGTGGTTATTTTGGTTTTAATATGAAACAAATTCTGCCCTTTTGAATATACATAAACTTGTCATAATGTTTTTCACGCGTAATTTAATTTCGGAGTTTATATGGTTCCTTTGTAAGTAGGGTGATGGATTTTTGCATGATTTTGCAGGTAAAATCCTATATATAACTGATCGTACATTTTTCGAAAAAAAACATATGTGGGAGGAATAGAATTTGGTCGTTGAGTTTATACAAAACCCAATAAAAAGTGAATTTGGTTTGTAATTGTATTTTCGCCTGAATGCTTATAATTTATATTTATAAAAACGTTGTGTATTCTGTGTTGGAGTGAGTGCGCTGTGATGTTTGAATGTATCATCCCAATTTTTTATATTTGTTTATTTTTTCATCTTGATATTTAGGCTTCAGTATGAAAGGTGAAATTCCATTCTCATACTTGATTCTGTGTTTTTCATTTAAGTTGCATGAATATTTCATTTCGTCGTGTTGTGCGATATGTATATTTTCCCTTTTACTTGAATGCAGCTGTTAGACATGCGTAACAGTTAAAATTTTAGGGTAAAATTGTATTAACGATTATAATTTAAAAGGCATGGTTAGGTTTTATCCAGATGTTCCAGACAGTTACCCTTTTGATGAAAACTTGTGCAACTGGAGATTATGGAGTTAGCTTTACGTTATTGTATTTGTCGAGACGTGCGTCCCCAAAACTTTTATCAGTAAGATTTCTGTTAACTTTGAACGAATTGCTATAATTTAGAATGGTGCTCAGCGGCCAAAGAAAGGCCATTTAGATAAAACTTTGAAATCCACCGGCTGTTATTCCCGGATGGACGGAATTACTTTCGGACATCTGCGGTTGTGGAGATGAATATTGGAGAGTTTGTTAGATTTCGAGGCCTTTATTGGGGAAAATTTTAAGTATGTACAGTAGGTCCGTGTGGGAAAGAGTCAGTCAGTGTCTGGGCTTTGTTTTACTAACTAGTGTGTTCTCTTAATGACAATATTCTCTTAATAAAACTTGTAGTCCAGCAGTGTCCTTCATTTAGTCAGGTTACTGAGCAGAGACCAGTATCTCGTATTGATGAGAGACAGTATTACTATTTATCGGGTATCTAAATTTCATTATGATAATTCTGTATATAAGTTTGTGACGCCAGATAGCCTGCAATTAATGAATTAAATCTGTTTGTGACCTTTCATTCCTCAAAGCAGTTGGTTTTCTTCGTGGAACTTAGTGTATCATTTGTCGTCGCCTCGACACCTCCATAGCATTTGGTAGTCTGGCATAAGAATTTTAACAGGCTTCTATTGGAACAATTACATTCCTCAAATATTTAAATCTGCCTTTGAAATATTGGGATTATTGTTTAGATACTGTAAAATCTCTATCTTAGTTATTGAATCTTATGTTGAACCTAGTCGTTTTTATTTGATGTGTTGCTTTCATGGTGGAGGCGATTCTTGTTTTCTGCTTCCTTCATGGGATTAAATCCAAGAGAATTTGTTTAGTCAGCGATCGTACTCTCACTTCGTCTCTCGAGCCTCGTCCTCTATGCTGCAGGTTGAACCCTCTTTTCATAAGGACCCTTTCGGTCACTGCTCCCTTGAGCTCAAGGAAAGAATTCCTCCTCTCATGCCGCCTTGTAACTCCCGTCATACCACATCTTCCTTTATTTACTTTGTGAAATCGCTAATCCGCAGAATTACAGGGTTAAGTAACTTCAATTTTTACTCCTGCCAAACTTTGTAATTCTCTTCCTACTTCTTTTTCCTGGTTCTTATAACTCTTCTTCCTTTAAGTGGGATATTCATTGCTTCATATGTAATGAAACTTTCTTATTTCTACCTCGTTTATCTTGTTTACTCAGATATAGAGTAAAAGAGAGTAGTAGGTTGTCTGTCCTTTTAATTTTTGCTTTAAAGGAAAAAAAGTCGTAGAGCCTAAAAATTCGAAAAGTTATGAAGGGAAGGTTACCGTCCAAGGGACCAGGAATGTTGTTACGTTCGATATGAAGCTTTCGGTTATCGCCTTGTAAATAGTTGTCTGCGATTTGAGGTTATTTCAGTTTTGTGTGCTCAGAAGCGAAATAATGTTGTTTGGAGACTTGCTTCGGCGATACCTTAGAGGCTTAGACGTTGGTGATAGTGTTGCCACTGCGGCGTCATAATTATCAGGAATCGCTTTGTTTGAGAATACTTTCAGTAAGACCGCTAGTTGCCATATGTATGTATAATCTCGACGAATGATGTGATAATATTATTATTATTAATATAAATTGAACGACTTAATTACTTATCAATTAGACGCAGTCAAATTTCAGATTCATAAACACCAATTATGTCAGGTGGTATTTTGAATTTAGTTTGCATATCCTTTTTAAAGTAATCCTAAAAACTTAGGATTAACGAAAAGTATACTGTCATAATAATAATTGTAGGTATTTTGATTGCTCTTTCGAAAGAAAGTAACTTATTGTTTCGTGTTGTCCTGATGCAAAAGTAACGATTGGAATTTTGTATCATTATTTTTCTAGTCACCAGCCATGGATATTTTCCACTTCATCCTTCATGCCTTGCTCATGACATCATTGGTTTGGATAGAAAGGAAGGAATAGTCCACGATAAACAGTTTTCACACAAAGAGAACATATTTTCCTTTTCGCTGGAATATATTGGACTCTCTGATAGAAATGCATTGTAGTCAAGGGAGCCTTTGTATCCTGATTCCACCTTCGATCTCAGTTGTGAATGATTTTATAATCTTTTTTTCTTACCAGCTATAGGGGCCTCCTTTTCGCTTGAATGGTACTTTCATCTCTCTCTCTCTCTCTCTCTCTCTCTCTAGATAGATAGATAGATAGATAGATAGATAGATAGATAGATAGATAGATATATATATATATATATATATATATATATATATATATATATATATATATATATATATATATATATTTATATATATATATATATTTATATGTATATATATGTGTGTATATATATATATATATATATATGTGTGTGTATATATATATATGCATATATATATATATATATATATATATATATATATATATATATATATATATATATATATATATATATATTACACATAAAAGGTAAGAGAAGATTCTACAAAAATCATAAAAACATAGAATTACTTAGTACATAAGGAAAGGTTATTGGAAGAGAAAATTAGACAAAAGACTTCAGAAAGGAGTGAAGAACCTGGTCTTAGACAAATAAGGGCTTTTTTTTTTCTTGTAACAGATATGTTGGAAGTTTGAAAGTAAAGAGTAAAAGCTGCATATGGTATACATGGACTTAGAAAAAGCATATGAAAGAACGGATAGAGTCAATATGGAGGATGTTACGAATGTACGGTATAGAAGGTAGTTGTTGAGAGCGTTTAATATTTTTCATGATGGAGTGAAACCTGTTTTAGAATATGTCGTTGGGAGAGTGATTGGTTTGCGGTGTAAGTGGGAAATTAAGTGTGTGCTATGCCTTCATTCTGTTCAATATCTTTATGGATGAAGTGATGCGAGAAGTTAGAGAAAAGGACAGTAGATGCAGATGCAAAACTGTGTGAATTGTGAACTTAAAGTGGAATGATTGATATTTACAGCTGATACGGTACTGACTGGGGATAGTGAAAAGAGACTGCAGGAACTAGTAAAAGAACTGGGAAGGCTTTACAGGAGAAAGTTGAGAGTAGCCTAAATATGAGCATCTGGTAGTTTTTGCGGGTAAATGAAACCCAGGAAGATGAAAGAATATAAATTATTGAGGGTTGGTGGAAGAATAGAAGTGGTTGCTTTGGATAGATATTTTAGAGTAAATATAATGGAGGATGGTACGATGAGAGAGGAGGTGATTCATACAATAGCTAAAAGAATAGCAGGTTAAGTTGTAAGAATATCTGAGTGTCTATGAAAGCAAAATTGGAATGTATGAAGTTATGGAAGTGGAGTATATGGTGTTAGGTTCGAATGGAAAAAACTAAGATTTGACAATTTGGTATTTCGTCGTATATGAGGCATGGGAAATATCGAAAGGTTAGGAAACTTGCAGATATGCGCTGTACGTGATAAAAAGTTTAGTATAGATGAAGGAAGGACCCGGAGTGCTTTAAGGTGGTTTGGTCATGTGGAGAGAATGGAGGAAGTAGAAAGTGTATAATTCGGAACCATTAGGTGGGTTGAGAAGAGAGAGAGAGAGAGAGAGAGAGAGAGAGAGAGAGAGAGAGAGAGAGAGAGAGAGACCAAAAAAGTACTGGTCTGATAGAATGGAAAAGAAGGACCATAATATCCAGGAAGCTTGAGTGCACAAGATAGAGGTGAATAGCTGAGTGTGTGTAGGGCTCTATGACAAGCTGCTTCTGAGCCCTCTGTGTGTGTGAACAAAGCAGGTAAAGTGAGCTTTTTGCACTGATGGTTCCTTCTCTCTCTCTCTCATATATATATATATATATATATATATATATATATATATATATATATATATATATATATATATATATATATATATATATATACACATATGTACTATATATATTATATATATATATATATAGATATATACTGTACAGTATATATATATATATATATATATATATATATATATATATATATATATATATATATATATATATGTATATACTGTATATGTATTGTGTGTGCACACGCGTGTATGTATATGTACTCTGGTAATTTGCTGAGTAATGCATGGTTATGTGCTTAAAGGTTTCACGAGATGAATAATTTCCAAATAGTGAAATATTGTCATCACTTTCGATTGACCTCAATCAGTTGTACGTTTTTTCTTCGATATTTAATTTTCGGTATTTATATGTAATATATATATTTCCTGTATAAATTTTTCTGTCGTTGTGAGAGTTTCAGCCAAGTTGTTTATTATTATTATTATTATATTATTATTATTATTATTATTATTGTTGTTGTTGTTGTTGCTTTACCTGTATTTCTGAATTAAGTAGATTGTTTTATGATTGTATAACTAGAAGTATTATGTTGTATAACTCGAATTATTATGTTAATTCTAATCGTAAAATTTCTTATTTCAGGTAAGTGTTGAAAGAAAGGAGTCTTATCTACTGTACTATGTGCCACTAAGGCCGTTCCAGTAAGTAAAGAATACCTTACTTTTTTTTATACACCTGCTTGTATCAGAACGACTCGAAGTTTACTAATCCCTTTGTTAGCAAAGGTAATTGCTAGTATCGTCAGAATAATCAACAAGAAGTAGGTTTAATGATATTAAATTGATATATATATATATATATATATATATATATATATATATATATATATATATATATATATATATATATATATATGTAATTGTAATAGCCACAATGCCCTCTAAACTTTCTCGAATTCTTCGCGCTTTTTTGGACACACTTGTCACTACAAAGCCTTAAGATCCAAGTGCAAGAATTATGAAGAAATCCTGATGCCCGGTATCGGGAAACGAACCCGGGGTCACTAATCAGAACGAGGTACCATTGTCCACCTGACCACGAAAGGGATAAATGTCTATTGCCTCTCATACATACATATACCTGGGTCGTTTTCAGATATATATGTTAGAGCTGGAATAGACCCATCCTCACCATCGTAGCCAAGTGGACAATCGATTTTTATTGCTTTTTAGGCTGAAATATACATTTAAAATCTACTGGTCACCTTTTACCAGATACGCATGTAATTGTAATAGCCACAATGCCTTCTTAACTTTCTCGAATTCTGATAAAAAGTGTCCAGTAGATTCTACACACACACACTCACATATTATATATATATATATATATATATATATATATATATATATATATATATATATATATATATATATATATATATATATATATATATATATATATATATATATGTGTGTGTGTGTGTGTGTATATATTTATATATATATATATATATATATATATATATATATATATATATATATATATATATATATATATATATAAATTATTCAGGTATACCGTTGGGAGGAATCAAACATAGGTTATAAATCCTTTCGATTTTTAAGGCATCTTCAAGTGGACTGATACATCGTGGAAATTTACGTTATACAGGCTAAGATAACATTACAGACAGTCACGCATAGGTTGAAAACATATTAGCTCTTGACCGGAAAAAGGGGATCACCATATCTGTCACGTAGTGCTTTATTATCAAATCATGTTTTCCATCCCGATGGGCTCACGCTTTTGCTGTTAAGCCCAAACATAACTACCCACCTTAAAATCTAAACATCTTACTTCTCTGCTTTTAAATAAATAGATGAAGTTTTCTAAAACGGATTCATTTATATTTCTAGCCACAATATTTTTCAAATGAATCAGCTTTTTACACGTCCTGCTTTCATTGTATCATTTATGCACTAACTCTTGAAGTTCTTAAGTAGACGGGAATACCTTTTAATAATATTACTTTATGATTATACAGTTAGGTTTCTTGCGTTTTGTTTCTCTGTTGTTATTATCATAAAAGGAATGTAAAAAGTTTATCCATTTTTTTCAAAAAGAATACTCAAAATGTATAGATTTTAAGGGAGGTAGAATGTTTTGGCTTAATGGCAAAAGTAAGATATCGCCTTCATGGAAAAACAAGGCTTTTCGCTGCAGCACTGACCTTGGTCGTAAATGAGGCGATGGCTCTTCCTTGTACCTGTCAGGTACAAATATTATTTTAATCGCCAGTATGTAAATTTCTACCACTATGTATCAGTCCTTTTGAAGTTGTCTTAAAAAGTTAAAGCTAAAAGCAAAAAGGATTTATAGCCTATTATATATATGTTATCCAAGTTCTGTGTATTTCTAAGTAGTCATTTTATTTTTTAAAATCCCATACGTTTCGTCTCTGTTAATTTGACAGACTCCAGAGGTCTACATCAGGCTTCTTTCTCCCTTTTAAACTGAAATTACTTGCCCTGGCTAAGGGCATGTGCTGTCAAAACGCCAGTTTAATTTATATCAGCTCCCAACCATCATATGATTGTTTTTTTTCATACTTTTTCTGAATTTTTTAAGAATCCCTCTTATGGCTTTGGAAAACCTGTCAAATTTTTGTCTATTGCGATCAGGTCATGCAGTTTATTTATAACCTCTGAATCTATTTTGATGTGTGCATGGTGTTGTCGGATTTCATCGTTATGCCTTTTAGTTTTTTAATAATTATGATTGTCATCATTTTCTGTGAATGACGTCAATGTCAATATACCAGCTAAGCGATCTTGCCTTGTCGTCAAAGTCAGAGAGGTTTGACCAAGAGCCAGATTCCTCAACTTTTCTCGTCAAACGATGGTTGGGCTGTGCTCTGTAAGTGTGTGATGCCTAACTTTAAGATTCTTGTGGATTTCTGGGAGCTGTCCCATTTGGATTCCTGGAAGCTATTGGCTTTTGATGGTTTATACACCTTGGATCTCTGGGCTAGACTTCCCCTGATGTCCGTGTAAGGCCTAAGCCTAATCCTTCCTTTACTCAAAGAGAACTTTCTGTTGAACGAGCCTTCCTTCAGGTTAAGCTGTTTGAACGAAGAATGTCAAAGGTTACCGTCGTATGTATGAAGGGGTGGAATTGGGTGACCGACACAGAGGTAGAAACTCTTGACTCAAAATGGAGACTTTTAGTATTTAAAACTTCTTAGGGTGATTTTGTTGGATCTTAATGTCGTTATTTTAAATATTTCTAAAGAAAAATGCGGAAATGATACCTAAAGTTTTCCGGTTTCACGTGTGGTTCGTTTTTTCATGAGTGTAACCTACCACCGTGTCTTTTTACTTAGGAAGAAGAAATTAAGCTTTAGTTTTCCGTTAGTTATAGCCCACCTATTTTTATAGATGTTGCCATGATACACATTGGGCTATACAGTCAAAATAAGGCCATTTACACAACCGGTACGGCTTTTGGATAAAATTATTTTTCCTCGTGTCTCTTGAAAATTACAATGGTATAGTCATAGGATGATTTAAAGAGGCTACTAGAAACCCTCCTTCCATACCCCCAACCGACCTTGACATATGGCAGCACTCCAAAGTTTCACAGAATTCTATATTTTGTTTTCCATCTGTCATGAGAACCTCTCTGTCATAGTACCGTGGGCGACGGAGCTCAAATTTCCCGTTGTTTGCCATATTACTTTGTGGATGTAAATACCCAGGTACTTTGTTTATAAAATGTGTTTTTTGTTCAGTATTTTTTTTCTTTTCATTTCCGTAAAGCAGAAATGTTTGCTGAAGGTTCCACTTTGTACATTCATATTTTTTTATTCCAAGGCCGGCGGAGTAAGCAGCTTTATGCTCTTATTGAGGCTGGAAGTAATCTGTGCCTCCAAAAAATGGGGTCTTAATAAAGAAGCGGGGACCCTTCGGAAACTGTTTCCCGCCACACAAAAGGAGTGGCATAGGAAGTGGAGGAGACGGGAACAGAGAGTTCTTTTTCATATTTGACGGTAGGGTGAAAGAAACGTTCACCCAACGAAATGTTCTGGGGATCGTTTATTTTGGGAGAAGTGGGATATAGTGGCGTGGCGGGTGTTACATAACCGTCTGAGGGGAGGACTTCTCCCTGAAGCTTAGCAGAACAGTGTGGTATATAGGAGAGACATTCATGTCACCTTGTGGCGGAAGGAAGAAGAGATAGATCCCCTATTAAAGGGAAAGATCTTTTAGTACCGTTATTCGTATGGCCGTTACTGTTAACTTGCATTGATAAATCAGTTACTGGTTCTTATGGTTAAGGTCATTCATACCCCTGTGTCTCACAGTTATTTTGAATAATTTCTTCATCTGGTCATCCTTTCACTTAGCCAGGTGCATTATTTTGGCTGAGGGTTTTCGGACTTAATTTTTTTTTTTTCTCAAATAACCATAATCACTTATTCACTTTTCCTTAGTGTGGGTTTTCGCATATATTTTTTTTTTTTTTTTTGCAATACATCCGCCTGACCTCTATGACTCATCTAGTTGACGAAAATGACTAGTTCATTCCGTCACTCATTCTTTTGATGTACATGTCTCATTCGTTCACTCACTCATTTGCTTGGCTAAAAAGGCAAATTTTTCTTGGATTCTTTTGGCGAGAGAAATCCGTTGACACGTTTCCTCGGAGACGAACCCGAATTCTCTCTCTCTCTCTCTCTCTCTCTCTCTCTCTCTCTCTCTCTCTCTCTCTCTCTCTCTCTCTCTCTTTGGGGAAAAAAGATATTTCGTAGTTAGAGCAATCTGTATTGCATTCATTTTTCTTTTCTAGATTT
The DNA here is from genome assembly GCF_040412425.1 of Macrobrachium rosenbergii. NCBI lineage: Eukaryota > Metazoa > Arthropoda > Malacostraca > Decapoda > Palaemonidae > Macrobrachium > Macrobrachium rosenbergii. The sequence goes on from NC_089761.1 coordinate 57,366,533, forward strand.
CTGTCGCAGAGAAAATCAGAAAAGATAATTTTGTTTTTTGTCACACATTTTAAAGCAATTTTAATGTACGTGGCTTTGAACAGTGGTTTTTTTTTTTTAATTGTTTGCATGATATTCGCAAAAGAAAAAATTTCTCTTGGCAAGTGACAGCTTTTATATCCTATATATTTTTTTACTTACTTTAGTTATAGGTGATAAGAATGTTAAAATTTGCTGATATGATGTATGGACTTTGAAAAGGACGAAGTCCTTGTCCTAATTATGATTTGCTTAAGTGCTGATTGTGTTATTCAAAATTATATGCAGATTATGAAAATACAAAGGTAAAATTAAAGTAGATTTTTCGCTTTTCTTTTTTAATCAGTTGTAAAGTACATAATTTTCTGTAACATATAATATTTATCTCACAACCGCCCCAACAACCTATCAGTTACCTTTATATTTTGATACTTTAATCGTTGAATAAATATAAGCGCACTTTTTCTTTACCATCGAAGGAGATATTACTAATAATAGTCATCGTCTTGATGGAATGTGACTGATGGGCCATAGTTGGATGGATGTTTAGCTTCTCCCTCGTAGCTGACTTTAGCCACGAAGCCTGAGTAGTCGTCAGCGGTGTACTCAACCTGAATTGTTGTAAGAAAGTAAATCTCAATTATCTGTTTCCATGTTTATCGTGCCTTTCATTGTTTAGGTATCTGAATTATTGGATTAGATTTCGAATATCTCTGTAAACTTATGTAAGTTTAGTATGCTGTTATTAAATAATTATTGTGTTTCTCTCTCTCTCTCTCTCTCTCTCTCTCTCTCTCTCTCTCTCTCTCTCTCTCTCTCTCTCTCTCTTACCAGAAAGTTTTATACATGGAAAGGCACGCTTTTGTATAGTCAGAACTCTCATTTTTCATAAGCTCAAAGACTGGTCTAAATCGACCTTACCGTTTGTTTGCGACCGTCAGGTAGTGCAACCGTGTAGGAACCCTTCACTGCTTTCCCGTCAGATTTCTCGTTCTGATCAAAGGTTGGGCCTTTGTAATCGCCTTTCACGCTGTAATCGAAACTGTAAGGGATTGGGGCCTGAAAGTCAAGAACATTAAAGTAGATTACAAGGGCTTGAAGCTGGAATGGAAATGAGTGGGGATGGCGCCTGGATATGAAGGTAATAATTCTTAGTGTAAGGCAATCGTGGCTGAGCGGAAACAACGGTTCAAAGTAGAAAAGGAAAAGTAAACTGAGAGCGAGAATAATACTTGCAATTAAAATGTGGCCTAGTCTGACTGGCTTGATTATGATGCAAACTAGAAATTAATCATGGCTAAAAGTATTGACAATTAGTGATGAACAAGGTTCTTGTGAATGAGTGAACACAATATTCATACAGTAATGTACTTTTTGTTGAAAGTGAGCACAGTCATTCATTATGTAAGGGAATAAAAATCATAATAATAAGGTAATGAAATCGCGATTGAAATGAGGAAAATCATTTACTCTGTCCGGTTTTTGTGACTGAAGATCGTAGTGATTCTAACTGTAAGGTGATCGAGACTTTAGGTGAGAATGGTATATGTAATAATATTGTAGACGATCTTGACTGAAATAAATAATTATTTGAAAGATAAGGCAACTGTGACAAAGTAAGACCAGTGATTCAGATTGTAAATTAATTGTGAAAAATTTTAGCTGAATCTCCTCAAAACAGCAAACAGAATGATTTTACTGTCAGCCTAAAGTATAAAGTAAACACGGAGTGGGGTCCTGCACCGCACTTTACATAATGAATTGCGGTGCAGGACCTCACTCCATGTTTACTAATACAGGACATTAGCCGTGTTATGTAATAACATGGATATTAATAGGTGAAGTTTATGGATGTAAATATCTGAATCGACAAAACTGACCATGCCGTATCTTCAGATGTACTCTTGCATGAATGCATATTTTTCGTGAGTCTTAATAACTGGAAGACTTTGCGCCTTACTCATGAATGTCTGTGTAGTTCTCGAGGGAAGATACAGTTCACCATTACTGTTAGTTGCATTTATGGTCATACAAAAAACAACCCAAACAAAATAAAAATTTGTTTTTGTTAGTTACTGGTTGACTGTTGGTATTGGCAAAATTTCTTCCTGATCAAGTAGTAGAAAGTTGCCTAAATGTTTAGTATTAGGTTGTAATGTGTTTTAAGATGTATTGACGTGACAGTGATATATATAGAAGCCAGTGAATTCTATTTTGCCACCGTAATAAACCTTGCGGTATCATATAGACTGTCAGAACCGCATCTAGATTTAGAAAAGGAAAAAAAAAAAAAAGTTACTTACCGATTTGCCGTATCCGTCCGGATAAGCTGTAGCCATCAGGGCTCCTGCTATCAAGAGTAGGGGTAAGGAAAAATAAGAGACTGTCGTAGTCTGTGGAAAAAAAAGGGGGAAACATTTTGACATTTTGCAAGCATATATGCATCTCTCTCTCTCTCTCTCTCTCTCTCTCTCTCTCTCTCTCTCTCTCTCTCTCTCTGTCAGAAAGAGAAAATTCTTAATGGCATTGGGGATTTCTCATTTTTTTTTTTTACGTATCTTGGTCAAACACGAATCGCAGAAGTGGAACCAGTGCTTGTAGTTCCCTGTAATTTCGGTTCCATATTATGGTGAACTGAAACGGTTTTTAGACCAAAATTACAGTATTAGTTTTATGAACTTACTCAGAGGAATAACAACTTGCATACAGTGTAAACTTATGACAATTATTCCAAAATATTAGAATTGAATTATTATTTTTTCATACGAGTAAGTAACATATTATGTAAAGAAATGTTTAAGACTGAATTAAGAATCCCACTTGAATGAGTGACCAGAATGTTTTATAGATACATTCAGTCCCATTTATGCTTAAGTTCTTTGCTGTTACAGATTATGAACAATAGATAGCCCTGATTTGCACAAGGTAAAAAGTCGTTAATTTCATAATGCGTTACTTTCGTGCAAGTGTAACTGTTTTGCCGCTCTTGTATTTCCTTGTTTCCTTTTTTGAGACTCCAGATGAGAATTAGACAACGTAGGACAGGGGTGGGGTCTGATTTTCTTAAGCTATTAAGTGCAGAAATAATATTCAGGCCGTGAACTGACTCTAAAAACAAATGAAGCAGATTATCAGTATCGGAAGAAAATTCTGTCTCTCTCTCTCTCTCTCTCTCTCTCTCTCTCTCTCTCTCTCTCTCTCTCTCTCTCTCTCTCTCTGTGACTTAGAATTTTCAAGTATCTTGCAGCAGTCTGATAGGTTTTTCCGAATATTTTTTTATATCCTTCTGTCTGTATATATGGCAAGATACTTTATTATAGCTGTTCGTATCTAAATAAATAAACAGTTAACAAGAATTAATTGGCGGAACATGCCTTAATTAATATTAGACTGAAAACGTTAAGATAATAACAACAAATTCAGATAATTATACACACACTTTTGATGTTGAAGGATGAGATATTGTATGTTGTAAAAATGGCTTTGCAGAGGTCAGTGACTTCCGCAAGATGAAAAGGAAATTATTTTTGAGTAACGACATATCCCCTCCACCTCGTGTTGCTGACGAGATGAAAAGTGACTGAGAGATAAGCACTTGCTGTTTAATTTCCGCTGCACTGGATGTCAATAAACCTCTGTCGTCATACAAAATCTGAGAGATACATAATTTAATGTTAATCCGGTGTTTGATCTTTTTACGGATTAGTTGTTAATGCTTGTGTTCTATCAACTGCCGGTGTATAAGTTAGTATGGCTTTGTTCCACCTCCCGATCGCTGCTATTCTGGCTGTTTGGTAGGCATATGTCAAAGCGAGGCCGAACATTAATAATGTTCATATAACTACCGGCTTAAGCATGAATTGTGTTTCATCTTTGATGTGAAATACTGAGTGCTTGTTTTGTTTTCTGAATTACAGTTGCGTAGTGGATCAGTTTTCCGAATTAAAAAGTCCCCTACCACCGTCAATCGAATCCAGCTGTATTAACCTCTCCTGGTTATCTCGTCATCGCGTATAGCGTCACAAAAGTCCAAAGGGAAAGAATCACCAGCACTAACTTTGGCAAACATGGCTCCTTTGACAGATGAGTGAGACAAGTCGTTGTCGTTCGATTGCTGGATTTCGCCGTTCGACTTAGTTCGATGGTTAACGACGGAATGGAAAGGATCGCTAACAAACCCCTATTTATATGGGAGAGGGCCAGTGTCAGGAGTCCAGTGTTCACCCTTAAATTAAGTGTTAACTGTTTTACTTGGAAGACTGATGGTGACAGTTTCGCTCTTTTCCTCTCTCTCTCTCTTGCCCTCCAACGCGCGACCATTGAGTCTATTGTTGCAAATTAGCAACGCCTAGTTGTGTCATCTGACTGGCTTGTTGCCTCACCTACCTTTCGTTAGATTATGCAATCGGAAACTTGTTTCATGGTTGCAAATTTTATGTACAAGTCTCCGCTTTTCAATGGAGGAGTAGCGTGTAGTCGTAACGATGCGTGTAATATATTATACAGTGACGCTTGAAGTGCAGAATAGCTCGAACTAGCTCCGTTGCTCCTGCTGTTGCTCATCGAAGAGCTTTAACTCTACGTTTATTTGTCACAAATTCTGCTGTTTTATTAAGGAGCTTTTTGTCAGCTTTTAATAAATGTGCTTTATAATTGTTATTATTATGGTTGTTGTAGTTGTTTTTCTCTATTTGAATGGCAGGAATGGACGTAGTTGTAAAAGAAAAGGAGTTTGCATTCGGCATTTTTTATTTGTGGCCAAGTAATACTATTAATGAGCATGATTTTTGTTGTTGTTTTTACTATTATTATTTTTAATTGGTATTTTTGTCGAATTGCCACATACACTGTTTGGGTTTCTTCACTTTTCACCCTGAAGAGGTATGGTGCAGTTATTGCAGAATAGAGTTCAGTGGTTTATATAGTTTATATATATATATATATATATATATATATATATATATATATATATATATATATATATATATATATATATATATATATATATAATTACATAAACGCGTAGTTCGTCAATCCAACATCACCACAGGTGCGTCAACGGCTTGAAAATAAAGTCGAAACCGGTCAGGACCTACACCCTGTCTCTTACTTTTTCACCTGTGGTGATGTGCGATATAAATATATGTGTGTATGGGGTATTATAAGTTTTGTGTGAAGGAGACTGTTCCGTCTGTGCAGTGTCTGATATCCAAGTCCGTTTGTAGAGGAAGGAGGATATGCAGTTTTTCGTGTAATGAGCACAACGTTGGTTTTAATCTCAGCCTAGATGTCAGATTTCATATTTTTGTTCTCAGTCACTAAGCTAAAGTGCTCATGTCACAGTAGATAAGATTACATATCGTGATTTTGTTATGTACCGTTTTCTGTTCTTTATTTAGCGGGAGGTAAACTATTTACTTGTGTTAATTTTCATAATGAACATTAAATGTAGTTCATTTACTCCACGTAGATATCCAATCGAAAAAAAAATTTAATTTTAAATGAGTGAAGAAAAAAATCATCATTCATAAAATGCTAACTAAGATTACGTAAAATTTCAAGGATTCAATAGATGGAGATGGAATTTTTCGGGACCGTTCGGTTTTCCTATTTTTCTCTGTTGGTCGCATGTTGTCTCATTTCTGTTTTTTCAAAGAATGGGTGAATTGGCCAGAGAAACCCGACCCATTAATTCAGCGGCCACTTTTAATGCTGCACCCGAAAGTGGGTGGAATGTGCTGGATGACTTTGAGCTGCCGTTGAAATGTGCAGAAAATTGCGGTGTTGTTGCTGGAATTCAGAGGTGGGTGCCATTCTGCAATTGGGATGCAGTCTACGACGCCTTGACACAGCGTTGTAGTGAATCGCCTGAAAGTTGATTCGATGTCCTCGCGTCGGTAAATTTGATTTCGCCAAAACTGGTCTAACTTAGTTTGGGGTAATCTAACATGCGTAGGCTGTTAGTTTCCCCCAACTCTTCAGCCCTTGGTCATGTGCTGTCCATATCAAACAAGATTTGGCGTAGTTTCTGCCCCTGTGGCTTTTTACTCACGACTTTGAACTAGTTTGTGCCGTAGGTTTTTCGCAGTGCATATTGTTCTTTCTGGTGTCGTTTTCGTCCCTTTCTCTACCTACATACGGTGTCTCTCTCTACACCTTTTGATCAAGTAACGGCCTATACAAAACGGTTTAAGCTGTGTAAGTTTTTTGAACAGGAAATTTATCTACGATTCTACGGTTTTAGTTAGATTGCGTCGGTACCTATTGTCTTTCTCTCTCGAATAGCTCATTACCCTGTTACAGGAAACAGCTTCGTGTTTAAATTGATTATATATACTGTATATGTATATATATATATATATATATATATATATATATATATATATATGTATGTGTGTGTGTGTGTGTGTGTGTGTGTGTGTGTGTGTGTGTGTGTGTACACACATATGATTATAAATATATATATGTATAGACCTGTGAATGCTCACGTCGGCATGAGCACTTAAATCATACTCATCGATGTTTATATGTAAATTTGCATATACTTTACATACGCAGTCATTCTTTCAGTGCCCTGTACTTTTGTATTTACACATTCAGACATATATGTATATGCTCGGAAACATGCCTGATTCCATACCCGTATGTTCGATCGCACAAAGAAAATTGGTGTCTGTTAATGGCAATTGTATTTCGAAGGGAAAATTGCGTAGCCTTGTGCAACGCATTTTACCATTAGTATTATTACATTGTTTATGCAGAGGAAAATTCCCATTTGAAACCGTGCTCTCCCCCGATGTAAGAGGTATGGCAGTAACCAGGGATTAGAATGAGATTAATTCTGTGTGTTGCAAGTTTGTTGTTGCCGTAAGCGGCACCGCCACACATCGAACCATTTTACTTGTTTCGACTTACTAAAGGTACGCGTTGTTTTGCTTTAGGTCTGGTACAGTAAAGGTGTGATACACTATATATATATATATATATATATATATATATATATATATATATATATATATATATATATATATATATATATATATATATATATATATACACATATATATGTATGTATATGTGTGTATGTATGTATGTATATGTATATGTATACCCGCTTTTATGCTCGCTGTAGATGAATGAAATGATCTAAGTATCGAGCTGCTGATTCAGAGGCGGGCGGTTCGAATCCCCATGTGTGTGTGTGTGCGCGCGAGCGCGTTCATGATTATGGTTATGACTAACTCTCTGAGATCTTTATCATATTGCGTTTCGTGTGGCTCAGTATTATACCAGAATTTTTACTCATTTCTGATTTGGTTTAGTTATTGAATGAGTGTTGATCAGTTGAAGTAAGTGGTATAAGCTTTGGGCGGAAGACTTTAACATTTAAAATCACATGTCTGTTGAGCTGAGCCTGACCATACATTTTATTAAAATCTGATAAACTGTTGTCATGTGATGTTGGTACGCTAGTAAGTAATGGTTAAAATTTTATTTTTGTCATATTTAAGACATACCCTTTGTAATATCACTGCATATCTGGGAATCCTGTAAACATTAAATTAACTCTCTCTCTCTCTCTCTCTCTCTCTCTCTCTCTCTCTCTCTCTCTCTCTCTCTCTCTCTCTCTCATTTGGTCTTGTCAAAAGGGCGGTTTGTCTTCGAAGAAATACCATCGATCGGATCGGACTTTTCTTTCAAGACCGTTCACTGTCGTAAAAACATTTGGTTCTTTCTGGGATTTTGGACTGAAACTCCCCAGGACGTTAAGTGGTTAGGTATTAGAAGATATGAATACGTTGATTTTTATAGTGTGTATGAAAGTAACTCAAACCCTTTAAGTAGTATAGAAAAAGAATGATATTAGTAGAAGTATTCTTAATTTAAAATTATAAAGTTGAAACTTGGATAAGGCGAAGGAAAGCTTTAACTTTTGATCGATTATTTGAGTCTGAGTGAGAGCGAAGGAACGTGCAAGGGCCAAGGGGCCAGCGTGAAGACCACGGACTGCCTCATTCTGTCCTCACGACTTTACTTGGAACAATTTTTTTTTTTTATTTACTGGTTTGTTCCTTATTTCCTTTTAACACCAGGGCACAAATTGAATTAATCAACCAATCCCTTATTTTTCGTTGGCCGAAAGATAGCCAGTTTTTTTCAATGTTTGTTAAAAAAAAAAGAATAGCGAGAAATAGAAACTGGAAGATAGCGCTATTTAAAAGTATTAAGGTTGGCTTGAGTTTGTCTTGTGGATATTGCTATTGGAGCCTCTTGTTCTGTGGATTTCCCAAGAGAATGGGTTGGGAATACATGAATGCACAATATCATTTATTTTAACGAGCATTTCAGTCGGAAGGGGTGAAGGGATCCTCGTATTGCCAGGGAGTAGAGAACCTTACAATCCTCTGTATGTATATGAATTCATGTATGTATGAATATCTTGGTGCTGTTGTTGCGACCTTACGCTTAACCTTACGATATGTACTTTATGGTGCTTCTTGCACGGACACTGCGGTGTTCAGAGAGATAAAAAGAAAGTAAGTTTTTCAAGAATAAATTGCAGATTTCTTGGTGTGTCATTATGGGAACAAACTGTTGTACGGTAGTCTTTCACAGATAGTTTTTATGTTTGGTTTGTAATTGTATGTAACAAAATCAAGTATGGATATTTCACAAGAAAGAAAAACCTTTCCCAATTCCTTTTTTATTATGGGAAGCTTTGGCAGAAAAAGGAATTGTTGCCCTATGATCGTTAACGATCGTTTTAGTATTTTCTTGTATTTTATGTACGAGTATAATAGAATAAACAAAGGATGGAAGAAATAAATCGGGTGATCGATACCTTTGACCAAACGTTCGTTCCGTAGACTTCAAGCATGAAGTGAATTTATTTCTTTGTTTCTGCGTTCTCACTGAAGTGGCAGGTCACGTGCTACTAAGTATACTTATTAACAAGTAGTTTTTTATTCGAAGAGTTTTTGTTTGTTTGTTAGCTTATTTCATATTTAACCATGTTTAAGCAGCTACTTTATTTAGTCATCAGTATTCATACAAAAGTGCACAGCTTATATGCATCAGTTAATATGTATTTTGAATGAGTACATTCTTGTTTAAATTTCTTCTAGTTTGGTATCGAAATTTCTCATTCTCTTACTAAAACACTTATATTTATATATTCATCAATGCACATAAATTTGCACATTGCAAATGTACAATACGTATATTTCTATATGCCCTAACGGGACGGGGGAGTTAGATACAGAAGAAGAAACACAACAGGAGGTCATTATCACATATCACATTCTTATTGGATGTGCTGAATCCCTGATGAAACCCATTTGCAGAAACGTGCATAGCACTAAACGCTCCATGCACTTTCAAAGAAAGCTTATCAGCGGCACCTCTAACCAGTTTGTACATCTCTAGCAATTCGCTTCTATGTGGTACGTACTCCCTTTCTGATACTTTCATATCTATACAGTGATTTATACCCATCGTTCCCCCTCCCAACACTTCCGAATGATACACTTTTTCCCCAACCTATATTCCTTCATTCTTTATGCATGGTCAGGCCATCAACACAAATTGTTTCATCCGTTCTCCCACTTTAGCCTTTTTACCGCTTTTACATATCTCCCATTTCTCACCCGTTTCTATTCATGATCTCCATTTCACTTCCATAGAGGTCACTTACTTGAAAGACATTTGACTTAACAATCCCTTCATGTATTCCAGCTTTGGCTTGTATGGATACTCATAACAAATACGTACTCCCTGCACTGCTTGACTCACGTTTGCTGTGCATTTTTATTCTTCCTGGCTTACCAATCTGCTGCACAATTGACATTCTGGTGCCACACCTTATAAAGGAAAAAAACACGTATGGTGAAAAAAAGAAAGGATATATATATATATATATATATATATATATATATATATATATATATATATATATATGTGTGTGTGTGTGTGTGTGTGTGTGTGTGTGTGTGTGTGTGTATTAATATGTATGAGCTTTTCAGTCGAGAAACATGCCAAGTGCCATTTTTAAAATATAATAAATTGAATTAAAAAATACTTTGACCCAAGATGGCGCTTGGCATGTTTCTCGACTGATAGCCTCATATATACAGTATTTAGATATATAATATAATATATATATGTGTGTGTGAGCACCGTTGTCCACAAAAGAAAGGTATTTGAGAAATAATAGAGCTCCATTCACGAGGTATCACTCGCACACATTTAGAGACATGGTTTTGTGATGGATAGAAAGACGTGAACTGAGAATGAATTGGCAACTGATACCATAAAAGGAAGAGGTTAAGATGAACGGAGCCTCATTTTTCCAGTGCTGATGGATCGCTCCCTCTGGGAGCCGTAGACGCAAATGACGGAAGATAATAAATTAGAGCAGTGGGAAGGAGGGCTGTAAGAGAAAACAGTATTTTATTTGCTACGATTACTTTGTGATTCTATTCCCCGGTTACTTGGGAATTAGTGTTTCTGAACATCCCTTCTTCCTCAGTCTTATTTCTTCCTTTAACATGAAGAATGTTTTTACTGCGGCTTCGAAAGATTTTTTTTTTATGGCGACGTTCAGAGTTGCTTGCATGCAGGTGTCGTTGCTTGCATCCAGGTGTTAGAAGTTCGGTTTGTCTCGATATCATTGGTTTTATACAGATGTTCAGCTCTCTTAGAATTCTGTTTAAAGTCAAATCCCTACATATTGTTGGTGTATCCAGATGTGCATTAGTTGTGGATAATGATTCTGGAGAGATAAGCAAACTTTGTGATTCTATTATGAATTCAGTTAAAGGACTGGTATTTATTTGTATATTGTTGTGTTCTAGACCTGCGATTATAGGTCCAAGGATTTTATAAATACAGTTTTTTAGTTTTTATATATCTCATAAGAAAAGGTAAAGTTTGTTAATACGCATTATGTCTGCCAACAATTAGCGGAAGCAAACTTTAGAATTTTCTCTATTGATGAAAGACAGTGAGGTTATAATGGCACAGAAGTGCCTCTTCAAGATCGCCAAGTGCCTTGTGCTAACAATTTTCTGCTCTGAGTTCAGTATGATTACCCCCTGAAAGCCCCTGAGAGGGTAGGGGGATTGGAAGGGGACGTTCCAAGTTATACGCATAAACTCCCCGGCAGTTAAGTGATAATGAGTTCACTTGTTGTCTAATGGGAATCTGATAATTGAACTGCGGAGGAGATTCCACCGTGAGATTTTGATTGAATCTGTTAGTTTCACCCTTTGCGAAATTCAAGTTAAATGGAGAGAGAGAGAGAGAGAGAGAGAGAGAGAGAGAGAGAGAGAGAGAGAGAGAGAGAGAGAGAGAGAAAGGGTAATAGTTTTTAAGCTTTTGCCTCTGGACAGAATATCTATCTATCTATCTATCTATCTATCTATCTATCTATCTATATCTATATATATATATATATATATATATATATATATATATATATATATATATATACATATATATATACATATACAAATAGATAATAGTTTTGTCACTACTGCACATATGACTATTTCATACTGTCAAATATTAAGCCACAAATGCCCATTAATACCGAATTCACTTTACCTTGGGAATAACTTACAACCATAGTGAATTATAAATGATAACCGGCCGCACGATAGCGTAGTGGATATCAAAACCGAAAAAACATAGGTTCGACTTCTTGCCGGGAGGGGTGCACTTATCATTTATAATTCCCTTTGGATAAAGTTTATTACCAGGGTAAAGTGAATCCGATATTTAAGGGATTTTACGGCTTAATATTAATATATATAAATATATACACATTGTGTTTGAAACGAAAATTGTTTATTTTTCTTGAGAAGAACAGTCATAAAAGAAACTTCTTATAAATGCGTTTCGATACTGCGTCAGTCTGTTGGCCAATCTGGAAAGAATATGAATGTATATTTTCAGATTTTTTTAGTGTATGAAGTTATTTATATTTCCATGTCGTACTCTAAAATACCTTTTTTTTATATATTCCTATATTTGAAGGTTGAATTTGTGTTTGTATCTGTTTTCCCGTCATCTTTTTTTCTTCACCATATCATATCTGCCTCCAGTGTGGTCCTTTTGTGGAAAATACTGGAGGCCTGCCAGCAGTTCCCATATATATCCCTTAATGTATATTATAGTTATAGCTGAACATTGGTGCCATAAACTACTCTGTTAAGAAAATAAAACGCTTTTTGTCGTAGAATGTCATTGTAGAATGGTCTATAGCAAAAACTGATGCTTCCTGGACCAAGAAATTTTACTTTTACAGAAGCGTATCTGCCGTGTAATGCATGTTGTTGTCTACTTTGCTTTCAGTTGACTATTTTGTGAATTGGAATGTGAATGGTGTTGTGGAATACCGCTATTCCTTTTCTGTTTGTGTGAGTCTTTGTGTAAGAATGTAATATGAAAGCGTTTAAAGTGTGTTTACTTTTATGACAAAATTTACAGTGTATTTCAGAAAGGTGAGAAGGTAGTAATTGCGATGTGTACCTTTGTACGATTACACACACACACACACACACACACACACACAGAGAGAGAGAGAGAGAGAGAGAGAGAGAGAGAGAGAGAGAGAGAGAGAGAGAGAGAGAAGTAGTTACCGTCTCGTGAATATTCTGCAGTGTATTCACTTTATATTCATTAATATTAGGCGAATAAAGGCAGAATATGGAAATCAGAAATCCCTTGTCGACCGAATATCCAATGTAGTCGTTTTCTTTTTTATTGCTGTTATTTTGGGGCCCATCGGTTGTACATCTCCGCATTGTTATCGTGATGCATCGAAATGGCAAACACTGGAACATAATGCTCATCAAATATTTTGGATAGATTACTGTGTTAACACAAATATTTGAGCAGTATGTTTGCCCTTATTTTTTTTAGCTCATCTGCCTAGGCTTTTGATCAAAGTTTGTCCGGCGTGTGTTTGTCTGTCTGCTGGCGTAAATTGTTTCAATTTTCGACGGTTTCTCCACAACCACTGGTTTACCATCAACGAAATTTGGCACAAAGCATCATTGTTAAAGGTTTTCAAGTCTGTTCAAACGGAGGTCAACCTCCTTAAAAGGTGAGGATAATTAAGAAATTGTGAAAACAGTTCGAGTCATTGAAAAACCTTGTCTAGAAGTACTGGGCCAAAAAAAAAAACCAGGTGTGAAAACTTGCTTATCTAGTGCTGATTCAAATTTGTTCCGACGTGGCGGCTTAGTTAGTTTTACATAGAAATTTGTGATAAAGGATCTTTAAAAATCTTCTCAAAAGCAAATAGGCTGCAGTTTGTCAAGGTCATATGCAATCATCCTCCTATCTTTATTCAGATTTGTTCAGACGATGGCTCCAGGATCCAGCATTGTGGCCCGTTTGGTTGATTTATTTATAAACTAGTATAAATTCGTGCATATCGTCAAAAATGACAGTAATATAGAAGAGGGTTGAGACGGAAAGTTTCAACCTACCGTCAAATATGACGCCAGCATCAGAGAGTCGAGACGCTAAGTCCTTAGTCTAGGACGTTACGCAACCTCTGAACGACAGCGGGTACAAACGTAGACTTCATTAGGCGAAGATGATTATAAGTGAAAGTTAAATTTTCACTAAGTGTGGATGCTTATATATCAAATTGGCAAATTATGGCATTGTTCTTGAGAAGATTTGTAAAGGTTAGGGTGATGTGAAATTTTGGATCACTATTGTGGCCCCATCATATTCCCATGGTTATGATTTGAATAAACTTAAATTTTCACAAACATAAGGAAGTTTCCATGCAAGTTTTGTCATTTCTGGGCTGGTAGTTTTATGGAGAACATTTTTGAATGACCTCGCGCAAATTTCACTCACCCCTTGCGAGGGGCGTGACCCCAAATTTAACGTGAATCCCCCTAACCCAAGAATTGCTGTATGATAGGTTTTGCTAAAAATCATCCAGTGATTATGGGAAACGATTACGAGAAAGTAGCCGGGCAAAATCTCTTGCAGTGATTTTTTTCCTAGAATACGTCATTACATTGACTGAGAATAATGATATTTCTTTGAGTAAATTATTGTCAGTTTTGGTATGCTGTCTTCAGAATGCTTCTTTCAAAGAATGTTTTCGCGCTTGCAATGACCAATGGGAAGGGCAACATGATCATATTATCCAACTGAGAGAGAGAGAGAGAGAGAGAGAGAGAGAGAGAGAGAGAGAGAGAGAGAGAGAGAGAGAGAGGGTGCTAACGAAAAAAAAGCCTGTCTCATAAGAAAGATTATAGGGAGCAGGGATCGAAAAACATTTTGATTACAAATTGTAAAAAGTGAAAATTGAACATGTGACAAATATATGAAGATTCCTTTTAATAATTTGCCTCCTTTTTTATTTTCACGATGGTCATTAACTGCTTATTAAGCATTTAGAAAATTTCATAAGAGGTTCTTTTTTAAAACTGACACAACGTCTGACGATAATCCATATGAAGACAACGGTTTTGTTAAACCTTTTTGGTGTTTGTTCATTTCATAGGATTATGATCTTGTCTCCGTACATCTGTGCGTACATGTACTCAAAATATTTGTCTTTGTAGACATTATTATTTTATCCCTTCTGTAATGAATAACGAACTCGACATTTTAACACTTCTCTCATAAGGCAACGATGAGAAAATGAATATCGCTTCAAGTTTAATGTGACCATTGCCTACAAACAGCTTTTTGATGGATTTTAGATTTGTTCCACACTTGGGCCTGACTTGTGATGATAGCGGAATGACGTGGTATCAGAAACAAAGATTATAAAATCTACTGCTTAACTGGATAGGATAGTTTACATTTAAAGTACGACTTGATTGAAGACCGTGTCTCTCGCGTAGTGTAGGGAGCTAAACCAACCCCTTTCGTATAATAACTCGCGTTTATAAATTAACTGTAGTTCCACTAAGGTTTTGCTTGTTCGTGCCTTCACTGAAAGTGACGGAGATGTGGGCCTCGTTAGTCTTTCAATAATTCCGAACGTGGTTTGGAGACCCCTTTACGTTTCACCTGTTCTGTAGCTTAATCCGGGTGAATTGGCCACTAATCCAAGAGCTTCATTCTCAGAGGGATGCCTGCTTGGCATTTGCATTTATTATATGACCCAGGTAATTAACTACTGCTCCAGAACTGTGTTAAACGGAGGTTCTATGTTAGAAGTTGTTGTCTAGTCCAATACAGAGCCCGTTACCCCTCTTGTAAGAGATTGCGTCATTGATACTTGAGGAAGTTGTTTGTTTGCATATCCCCTCATCTTCGAGATTTTGTTTTCCGCTCAGTAAATGCAAGCAAAATAACTCTCTCTCTCTCTCTCTCTCTCTCTCTCTCTCTCTCTCTCTCTCTCTCTCTCTCTCTCTCTCTCTCGTAGTGCATTTATTTTTGTCGCGTTATTGCAAAGCATCCTGCGATATATTGAATGCATTTGTTCTGAAAAATGTTTCTCTCAAAACAACGTAAATTTTAGATGAATGTTGTCGGTTTTATTGGGTATGCTGGTAATTTATTTATATTTTTACAGAAATTTCGATATCGTATATCACTGGTTTGATAAACCTACTTTTACTGATTGACTTTTTTCCCTGGATTTTACACGGGATGTATTTGAATTTTGGGTTTTATATTGGACCTCTCTGTATTGCGTTTTGTTTTGCATCAATGTACTGTATTGCAGGCTATATGTATGCATGCATTTTTCTGTGCTTCCAGGTAAGGAACACGCAGACTAAACTTAATTTATACACACACACACTCATATATATATGTGTGTGTGTGCGTGCATGCGTGTGTCGATGTGTATTTCATTATACGCGATTTCACATAGAATGGTTATTCCAAAGAAGTTGACCCTCTAATTCTCAACAAGTCTTTGTATATATACACAAAGACACGCATGTATGTGTATATTTATACATTCATACATACATACGTACACACATATATATATATATATATATATAAACTGTATATATACACACACGAAGTCAGTTATGTACATATGACGTATGTAATGTCACAAATATTAAGCCAGAAACATCATTTGATATTGACGAATAACTTACGCCCAATGAGAATTATAAATAAATGCATCTGTTCCGGCCAGGATTCGGATGCATGAATTTGGTTTAGATTCAGTGTAGAGAGTTGACTAAATTCATTCGGCCACCCATCAAGAGAGATAGAAGTTAACGCCGACTGTACTGTAAATGTTCTTGCAGAACTCAGGTTCTGTACATAAACTCGAAATCCATCCAACCCCATCAAGACAGCTGATTTGTATTGTCGCAACATTTAGTTAATTATGAAGTTTGGTGTTATATATATTTATATATATATATATATATATATATATATATATATATATATATATATATATATATTTTATATATACATACATATGCATATTACATTATATATATATATATATATATATATATATATATATATATATATATATATATATATATATAGTATTTATATATGTTATTTATGTGTGTGTGAAAACCGTGATTGATTGTATATGAATCACGGTGATGTGATAAAAGTGCGATATTTACATTTTTATATAGATATTATATTTATGTGTGCAGTTAGTGCGAACATTTTTATGAATCTCTCCTGGGAACTGCTAATTTGCAGTATTGTTCATCATGGTTTGGTGAATCAATGTCAGCATTGTTTAGGCATTCGCATAATCTGCTGTTCATTGTTCAGTTCTCTATTTTGATCTCACCTGATATAATGCAAAACATTTCCCATTCTGTTACCCAATTATTGGTGGTCATTTCGCTTCGATGATGGCCCTATTTCATATGTAACGTCTGCATTTTTCGGGTAATTACTCTTACCTTGAGGATCGCAATTACTGGGCGTAATTGTTATGGCTTGAATGATAATGCCATCTCTATATTGGCTTCTTTTTACGAGCTGTGTTTCAATAGACCATTCTCATTAATCCATTTTCGTGTTTCAGGATTTTGCTCGGGGGCCAGCGGTTCTTTAAAGGGATGTTTTCTTATTTATATTAAGATGAAGAGCTGTTATGCAACAGCCCAGCCATAAAAAAAAAAAAACGTAAGAATCAGAGAAAGAGACGGGGAGAAAATTCGAAATGATATTCTCTCATCTGATTTTGGTTTCATTTTTTTCTCCAGACGTAGTCTTGCGTTTATCTTTTCATTTTTTTTTTTACTGTATTATGTATCCCGTGTAAACTTTCCTTCAAAAACCAGTGGAATATAAATATTCCGCTTATAAACAAGTCCAGCAAAGTGTGACATTTCTATTTTTCATTATGAGGATGGTAAACGTGAAGTTATGTTAAAATGATAATGATATTGATAGTAACATATCCATCATCGTGTCTTGAATTTTTGCTGGAGTCACTGCCGTAGAACCTTCAATCTGGGAAGAATATTTTGTAGTTTTTTTTTTTCTTTTTAGTAATCTTGGAACATTGTACACTGCACCATGTGATTTAATTTGAGGCTTAAGTTGCTATTTACTGCGCTAATCATTACTGCCCAGTCATTGCATTTATTACCACTAGTTCCTTTGATCCAGGTTTATTTACAGTCAAAATAAAACCCACTGCTTCTTAATGACCCCTGGTATTTCAGTCCGTATTCAATTTACCTGTTCCAACCGCTGAATAGAAGGGCGCCATAATAGCAAAATCGAGTACGATTTTCCATGGTGAGTAGATTCATTTATATTTGTTTCGGTTATTCCAGTTATATGATTAAAAACTTGACCAAGTTTTCATAAAACAAAATCCCATTAAGGTACGTCATACTCACAAGATAATAAGACCCATATGCTGAATGTCGATAAGGTCGCAATTTCTATCAAAAATTCGTTTTGCACTTCATTTGCTATTCTGATGGAGGAATATTTGCATTGCGAAGCGATCTCTGGTATTTATATTGCCTTCCTCGCACGCACTCTTTCTTTGCACAGGTGAGGGAGTCGTCGGGTTTTCCATATTGATTATTGGATACCTTCTCGAGTTTGTACGTCTTGGGCGTGTTTTTTGTTAATCTGTGTCTTCCCTATAAAAAGTATGTCTCGTGCATGAAACGCAGGGGTTATAAATATTTGCATACACACAGCTCACAAGCATAGAGCATACGCACATATCGGTGTTTGTATATGTGTATGTGTATATATATATATATATATATATATATATATATATATATATATATATATTT
This sequence comes from Macrobrachium rosenbergii, assembly GCF_040412425.1. Lineage (NCBI taxonomy): Eukaryota > Metazoa > Arthropoda > Malacostraca > Decapoda > Palaemonidae > Macrobrachium > Macrobrachium rosenbergii. The sequence continues at coordinate 57,384,802 of NC_089761.1, forward strand.
GTATGAATTTTCCTTTTTTGTATTTGTATTTTAGATGCTTCCAATCAAACCTCCATGTTTTAACGATTCCTCTATTGTTAGAAAGATATTTCTCTACGAAAACATGTTTTATATAATTGTCCCTTTTTATTGTAGTCAAATTCAACTGTTATTTTGCTGAGGTAAAGAAAATTTTAAAGTTACTGTATGTGGGTTTTAACTTTGTTTATTAAAATAACCGTATATACTCCTATTTAATCCGACATGGGTTCTTGTTGGACAAGGTCTTTTTAGCGTTTTTCCAAAGTTTAAGATATTTATTTTTCAGTGATAATATTAAAGTATTGTAATGCGACCTTAGTACTTGAGGAACCAAGACTATTTCAAAGAAAAAACGATTTAGCAGCAATAGTGTTAGAAATAAGTATACTGTACATGTGAACACCATCAGGTGACCTTTGAACTTGGCAAAATACAGTGCTTTCACATTTGGAAAATTAAAATCTTAAAGTTGCATGCTGTACGTAGTGAGACACGTTTGTTGTTCAAATTATATCTGCTTTAGTTGTGTAGCCATGAATAATGCTGTTAGTATCAGTGACCTTTGATGTGCGGAGGCGAAACAATTTAATTACTAGAAATGAGAAAACAGCCGTTTCCCAAGAAGGAACTACATCAGTATGCCCTGTGATAAAATATCACGTTTTCTTTCACGTTGGTCAAGTTACTCGGTAACTTGCTTCATATTAACGGAAAACAGTTATTGTAATTGATTTTACAGTCACATACGGAAGTCAGTGATGGTAGTTTTCAGTAGGTTGAACGTAGAATTTTCTGTACGATAAAAGTCTCTCTCTCTCTCTCTCTCTCTCTGAGACACACGCTCACTCAAAGCTCAATTCATGAATAGCGCCTTTATTTTTAAGAAACCCATAAAAAGGAAACATTGAGTTATTTCCAGAATATAAACCTCTTGGAAATAGTAAGTGATGCGAGTGATAAATGAAAAATAAGTTATTATGTGATGTGTTTGTAATCTTTTTAACTTCCTCAACCAACAGTGGTTGTTTATTTTTTCAAGGCTGTAAACAAAACACTGTAGGTGATTCTAGGAAAGGTAAGGGCATTGGTTGCCATAACGATGAGATAACAAGTCTTAGTGTTTGTCTCGTAGATTAAGGTATAAATATTTTAGGTTATCCTCAACACCAAGGCTTTTCTCCTTATTTCCCTGTAAAATCAGGAATGAAATCACAGGAGCTGTTCTAATTTATTGAAAAAATGTGACTACTTGGCCTGATGTCAATCCAGTATGGAATAAAAAAAAAAAGTTTATTGACTTTGGTTTTACGATGCTCTGGCGCAATAAGATCAAATGACGTGATTTATTGGATATGTGGATTTAAGAAAACTGTGCTCGGTACTAAACAATATTGGGTTTGATAGAGTTAAAAAAGAACTGTATGTCATGCTGTTAACAGTTATATGGTAAGAAGATTTTCCTGCTAGTTCAATGTTTGATTTATTTGTGCACGTATTCTAGTTATGTGTTTATGTAGACAAATTTTCGTTTGTTTGAATGGCACTGGCACCAAAAAGAAATTTTACGTCAGGACTCGAGCTACGTTTGACAAGATAAGAACTTTGAGTAATTAAAACTAGTTTGTGGTAATTGGTGACAGGAATTTGTTCTAAATTATCCAAGTGCTTTTAGGCTTGGCGGTAATTCAAGTTGTTCTGTCAAGTGACTCCGCTTTACCCTTCACCTTAGCTTTTAGTAATACATACACCATTCACACACTTACACAAGTGTGTGTGTATATATATGTGTGTGTATTATATATATATATATATATATATATATATATATATATATATATATATATATATATATATATATATATATATATATATATGTATGTATTATATAGTATATATTAAAAATTTTTGTTTTAATAATTTTTTTATATTTAAGCATAAGTACCCAGAAATGTGTGGTGAGAGTAGATCATTACTTCACCATAACCATAGTAAAATTGTTTAAATTTCAGTATGTTTGTTTTTACTTATGGTCATTCTGGCGTTTAAACCAGAGATTTTCAAGCAGTTTAGACAGAAAACTAAAAAAGGTAGAGTCAAGTATTTTATTTTTCCATTCCAGTATTCTGCAAGAATTTTATTGAATTCACTACTTTTGAACACAGTAAGTGTTGTTATTTTGCAAGCATAGGGCTTCATGGTGTCTTGTAATTTCTTTCAAAACAAATAGCATTAGTCATAGATTCAAGTGAAATAAAGAAAACTAAACTTTGTAGTAAATATCCATTGTTAATTTTCACTCTTTTGGCATAAGCACTAATAGAATGATTAAAGTCTGTGCAAAAGGATCATTACGTACTGATTAATTGCTGTGATAGAAGTCAGTGTAGTGCATATTGTGGGAATTTAATGTATTTATGATTTTAGGTGAATTAATCAAGTTTTTCGACTAGCTGTACATTTCAGGTTTGTTAAGAGTGAACGGTAATTAATCTTTTGGTCAGTTATACTCATCCTGGTATTGGATTTACGTTTAAACACCTACCTTTTATGGACACATTATATATATATATATATATATATATATATATATAATATATATATATATTTATGTGTGTGTAAATACATAATACACACACACACACACACACACACACACACACACACACACACACACACACACATATATATATATATATATATATATATAGAGAGAGAGAGAGAGAGAGAGAGAGAGAGAGAGAGAGAGAGAGAGAGAGAGAGAGAGAGAGATAAATACTTCAGAGATTTTTCACATTCACAATTGATCCCTGATCTTCTTTCCGAGAACGACCAGATTTTCTGAACAGCGGCAGCATTATCCAGTAAATGTGCCTCGCTGTCGAACTTCACAGTTGCAGAGGTCCTTTATTCCTCACACGGTTGGACTGTGGAACAGTTTTCCGGAGGACGTTGTACAACTGGAACCTCAAAAGTCCAAGCGAAGATGCAATGCATTACTATCCTAATTTCATTGAATTTTTATCTGTTTATTTGTTTCTCCGTTAATTTAGTTTCTTAATAGCTGATCTCTTTTTTTTCCATATTTTCTAACGCCTTCTGTTGCTTCTTTCAAGTGAACGCTAAAATCCTTTGGAAGCTTGAATTTCAAGTCTGGCCTAGTAAGCTGGTTGCATATGAATGGGATTCGTATTCTAAATGATGATGATGATAATCCATACATTATATATTTTTGTACAAAGACGCTCGCGCTCACACACACACACACATACATATTTACATATAAAGATATATGTGTGTATATATATATAAGTATATGTATATATTTATATATTTTTATGTATATATATATACAATATATATATATATATATATATATATATATATATATTTATATATATATATAATATATATATAAATATATATATATATATATATATATATATATATATATATATATATATATATATATATATATATATGTATGTATATAATGTAAGTTTTTCTCCTAACGGGTGCTGTATCTACAAGGAAAACAACGCAACGGCGTAATTATTATAATACATAGATAAATAAATATATGTATATTATATATACGGTATGTATACACAAATACACTTGCATATGTATATTAATAAATAAATAAATATATATATACACAGTATATATTTGTATTATTTATATATACATAAACATACACACACACATATATATATATATACTGTATGTATATTATATATATGTATATATGTGTGTGTGTAATATGTACAGTAAGGTTTTTCCTCCTATCAGGGACTGTATCTAGAAGAAAACGACGCAAAGGCGTTTCAAACTCCCCCAAACGCACTAGTGCCATTTACCTTCATCGTGCAAGCACGAAACCTTTCTTTGCCAATGCCTTTTTGCGGCATCTGTCCAGCTTTCTTGGCCTTTCTCTTTCTCCATCCTAACGCTACCGAGTATGCGCCTTTCTCCCATCTATCGTCCTCCATTCTTTTCACACGACCAAACCATCTCGAAGCTCTTTGAGCTATCTTTTCCCCTACACTTAGCAATTTACTATGTCTGCCTATCTTATGATTTCACAGTATTTCAGTTTTATTATGTGGGCCATATATGCAACGCAGACAGTAACTTCATCTCAGTGATTCTTCCTCTTCGTTCCATCGTCCTGGTTTACAGTTATCCCCATAACTTGACTCTTTTTCACATTTAACACACTTTCCCTCTTCGCAGTCGTTTTCAAACTTTCACAAGCTTTTGTGGTTTCTCTAAACTATCCTCAATTAGCACCGTATCATCTACAAACATGAACCATCCCACAGCGTATGTACGATCATTTCCTAACCCCACAACTTTGCACCTACTTTTAATATCCTGTATTTGACTTCTTGAATCTGTTCATCCACAAAGATATTCAACAGCCTTTGAGACGTAACACACCATTGCCTCAGACCCACATATACGCCAAACCCTTTCCACACACACACACACACACACACACACACACACACACACACACACACCTTGCTTCTGATCTTGTGAATTAGAATGATAACTTAAACTTTTTATTTATTACCTTGGTCTAGCGACTTCAGCAGCTTGTACTTATGAATGTATAATTTAAATGGATCACCTTGCATCTTTTACGAACTCTTTGTTATATATTGTATATACCGTAAAAGCAACAGCGTATAATCCCCATTATAATCTGTTAACAACATAGGACACACCATACGTAAGTCCCCTTACTATCTCTCAGCGTCAGGTAGCAGACCATTCTCGTGAGAGATTAAGTTGACGAGATTAATTCATCGCATGCTAGCCAATTACGCCATTTGTGTAAATGGTTTATACGCTTTTGTAGGTGCTGTTGTTCTCAACCCGTTCATCCATTATGTCGCTTTGTAAGGTTCAGTCGGTTATTGTTTCCCTCGTTAAGCAAAATTTTATGGTGTCGTCATGTCCGTCATTTGAAATTCTACCGTATATATCTTGTATATTGCCACATCAGTTGATATGCCAGTCCGTTGTTGCATAGCATAATATTCAGAGGACATGTTCAAGTAGACATGTATTTTCCCCGATGGGGTATAGATGTTTGGCTTTATTTTGAATATTAAAATCGGCACTGGATGTCAGTGACGACTATTTATCAATTACTTCAAAATATCAGATTATCCTCATATTTTATTCAGATTATGAAATGTCAGTAAATGCTCTTGCGTCGTGCAGTCCAATGTTAAATGCATTTGATAGCTTGGATCCTGAAATGTTATTTAATCTTTTGTATCTCACCAGGTTAAATGATAATTAATTTATGTATTCGGATGGAATATTATCTCTGTCCTTTTATCATGTCAAGTAAAATGAATATTGAAATGGCGGATTGTTCGTAATGCCTAGTGTAATTTATCTGTGATAGTCCTCTACGATGATACATGCGTATTGTGAAGTAACTGGTAGCCATCGGTTTCGTGACTCTTTACGAATAATGAAACGTGGAAATCCTCGAACTTAACCAGGTGACCACTCGTTTCTTTGAAGACGCTGGCCGCTGTATCTCAATGGTTGTTGCTTTATGTTTTCTGCTGAAATTCGGCAGTTTTTCCTGTGGCTTTAGCGTTAGGAAGGAGACGGCGAGATATCACCGTGAAAAGCTCTCTCTGCTCCTATTCTTGAACGTTCGCTGGTATAAACAGAAAAGTTGCCGGTCGGCTATAAAAAAAAAAGTTTTCGAGGTGTACTATTACAGTATTTTCTTGGCTTCTTCATTATATTGTTCCCTTTATTCTGTTTTATACTAAGTCCTTCATGGAATTATATATGTTCTGTATGGTGCCTGTATAAGAAGAAAAAAACATACGGAAATAAATGGAAATGAGATTTGTTTATTTGCAGATTTAAATATCCATATTGGAACAGAATTGATTGACCTTATTAATAATCTTTCATGGTGACAAGCAGTCGCTGTGGATTTCTAAAATTTTATTTTGGTCGTTATGCATAAAGTTAATTTAGGTTTTTTTTTTTTTTTTGCTTATGAAAGCGGGAATTTTCAGTTGTAAATTTGTTAAAACATCTGTAATATGCTCATTCAATTTCAGACCCACAACCATCTAGCGTGTGCTTTGGCGTCTGGTGTATGTAAAAGCCATACTTAGCACAAATCGCTCCTTCATGTAACGTTGCTAAACTGTTTCTTCCTACCGCAGAGTACACAGGGTAATTTATTGTCTTCATATTGGTTCCAATGTTTTTCATTATTGAAAAGAAATAAAGCTATATATACTTTGGAAATCTTTACTAGAGTCGTTCTTTACATTATGTTGCTTTGAATATCTATTGACACTTTTGCAGTTTAGGCGTAGTAAGTTTGTCTAGTTTACTTCCGGTCACTTACTTTTATTTTTCAGTATTTTAGCATTTCCATTTTCTTCTCACCCTGACTTGATTCGTACTTATTTGAAAAGTTTTATCTGCTTATCTTTAATCATGGGAGAGTTGCATTCGCGAATTTCTTCATTTACTCTTTTCAGACTAAATCTCCAGTTCCGAATTTCGAATGAATCCTTTTGCACATTGTGATCAAAAAGGAAACCCGAGCTCTACTTTGTGCCATTTCCCTTTGGGGGATTCCGAAGTTTTCCGAGAGAAGATGGCAGCAGCATTTCTGCAGCCCTGATGACTGGAGCTGAAATTTCTGAGTGAATCTTGCAATTGCTTTTGCAGGCAGCTGGCAAAGCCAAGATTAATGCTATTACTAGTACGTGCCTTTTGTTTGCAAGCAGCTTGGGATTCGTTGGACTAGGAGGTTCCGAAGTGTTCGAGGTAATTTCATCAGGATTTTTAGTTTTGCTAAAGTTCATGAAGAGAGTCCAACTGCCACAGTCCATGTGTTAATCGATGTAGATTTTTTCGAAGTAATATTTTTGACATGAACCTTTTTGTAATTTTTTTAAAGGTTCGTTTGACACTTAGGAAGATACAGTTTACGGTTTCAGCTTTGTACATTTATGATATATCCTATTGAATGCTGATTCATATGTGGCGTCCACTATTTTAAGAAACATCTTTAATTTTCTGAATTTCCAGATATCCTCAAGGCTAAAATAATGAAAACTGCAGCTATGTTTTCCATTTATTCTCTTTTGTTGACAGCTATTTCAGCCATTAACTCATGGCTATCATTAGGGCTTCAGTCTATCTTGAACTGAATTACACTACAGTAAGTAGTTGTTTACAGGAAAAATGTGGATAAAAGTGTATATTTCATCAAAAGTCTTGGAAATTTTGAAGAGAAAAGTAGTAGTGTTGCAAATTTCATGCTACTAAATCAGATTATGTTTTAGTTGGTGTTCTGGTTACTTTATTTTTGCTTTAATGTTCATTGTCGAATTTCTAAAGGACCTCATAAATTTCTTGAAGTAATTTAAGAATTACTGTCAACTGTTATATTTTAAGATCTTTTAACGTGGCGTTTGCATACGCTTGCATTCGCTTGCATTTTATTGTCATTAAAATTTTATTTGTGTTTTAAATTCACAGAGTACCCTTATCAGATTTTGGATCAGTTGCGTAACTTACTTGGACGGATTGGTATCGTTCTCGGCTAGCACTCTGCTTGGCCCGCGTTCGATTCTCCGACCGGCCAATGAAGAATTAGAGGAATTTATTTCTGGTGACAGAAATTAATTTCTCGCTATAATGTGGTTCGGATTCCACAATAAGCTGTAGGTCCCGTTGCTCGGTAACCAATTGGTTCTTAGCCACGTAAACTAAGTCAAATCCTTCGGGCCAGCCCTAGGAGAGCTGTTAATCAGCTCAGTGGTCTGGTTAAACTGAGGTATACTTACGTAACTTACGGTTTTCTTATTGAATTTTGCTTCTCAAAATTGTGATTTGCAAATATTTTAAGGTCATAATTATATGAAAAATTAAAACATATTAAAGAAGGCAGATTTAAAATAATGAAACATTCTGAGGAATGCAGGTGTAAATTCCGGATATTTCACTGTTATTCTGTTATATCCTATGAGCCACACATAAAGACTCGGTTTTAGCCGCACGTAAATTCAACTGTATTTCTTTGAGTTTTTTACCATTAATGAAAAAAATGCATTCCACTGCCCTTTTTAGTGATTTTTGGTCTGACTTCAATGGAAATTTCTCTGTCCTGGCTTAGAAACTCAACAGTCACGTCCTGCAACATGCGCTCCCATTCAATTCAGAACATTCAAACTTTACAGCTGGATGTGATGTATCAAACGAGTCATTTTGTTGTTTCGGGCCTTGGGAATAGCCGGATTGACAGTAAATTTCTAGTGATATTATTCTTACTCTTGAATTACAAAGAGAGGGAGATTTAGCTATATCCCCGTGGCTTTATTTGTGATATAAACAACAACGGTATTGGTTTCAGTGGAGTGAATATTGACAAAGCCCGGTTTTATTATGGCGTTCGATCAAATAACGTCGTTCCGCGTTTCATTTTAGCTCTGTTGCCCAGTCAATAACTTATACGGCCATGTGTCGAATGATGTGACGGAATATACTGTTAGAATATCTTGTCACGCATTTCCGAATTGGATGACTTTGTGCTGAGTTTCTGGCATGTTTTCCATTGGCTGTTTTATGATTGGACATAGTTATTACCCCTGGGTGTACTCCTTCGTTTTATATTTATTTCTACTGCTCCAAAATACTTTAATCATTATCCTTACTCATATTTATGCAGCATTACTGTTTATGTGAATTGGAGGTTGAGTTCGGTCATTTTCATAAACACTGTTTCCTTGTACTGGATTATTCTTGTTTACAAGTTATTGCTTTCATTACTTAAGTGGATAAAGAAACAAGTATACAAAGTCTTGAATAATAAAAGATAAAAAGAATAAGATTATGGGTAAGCAACGTGATAAAATACAGTTGAAAATTTGTATGTCACCCTCTCAGCATTACCGATATTCATCCTTCCCTCTATTTTTGTGTTACAGAAATTCATATCTTTGGTTTCTCATTTTAGTTCGGGGTTTTGCTTAACCATTTATAATGCGTCTGCGTGAGCATTTTAGATTTTGTTTGACAGTTCACCTTTATATCGCCGTCAGTAAGTGATATTTCATGTTATGTGGATTTTGTCGCATCGGAAATAAATCATTTGCCATGAAGGGTGATCTGTATTGAGTCAATTAAATTTTCTTGTAAGGTTTTGTTTAGTTTTATACAGTGAAATATTTTTCTCATTTTTGTGAGTTTTATTCATGACCATACATTAGGAATGTGTCACTTTCAGACATATCATACAAATTTATTTTTCTCCGCTACTTTTTAAATATTTCTCCTGAAGCTGAGTGATGCATCCTCCCTTTTGCCGTTGAGGTCCCACATAGATCTTTTGTTATCATATGAGAATGATATTTTTTTTTTCAGATTGTCTTTTTTTTTTACATAGTATTTCTCTTAAGTTTCCTGTTGTTATCTCTTCCTTTGTTTGAATGGATTAATCGAGATGTAAGCAGGATCAAGAAGCTTCGATGCGTTCTTGTGCTTCCTGGTAAAATTATTGTTTTTCTTTGTCCTCACTCCTAGGACAATCCATCGATATATATATCTGTTTGATAATTTCTCAGGATATTTGGAAGTATTTTGAAATTCATAAATTGAACACCAGTGACTTCTAGAAATTTTATGAAACAGATAAAACAACAATCAGGTGCAAAACAATGCTTTCCTATTTATAAGTTTTTTGATGGTCTGCCTTGTAAGTGTCAATTTTTATTTGAACAAATCCTTCTGCTGCGGTACGGGCTTGTATATCTGCTGTATGTAGTGATACACTCCAGCTTGGACATATTTATGAAATCTTCTTTCATATTGATAAAGCACTAGGGGTACCTTCAAAATTTCATTATCCCTGTGTTGGTGCCATTTTTCACATGCTTTGCTTCGTATCCCAACAGCTGTTTGGTGAAAATGATTGAATGTGGTTGCCCAGTATTGCATATTCTTCTTGTAGTGCAGAACGTTCCCAAATCTCTCGCCCTTACATCATCACACACACACACATATATATACATACATACAGTACATACATACATATATATATATATATATATATATATATATATATATATATATATATATATATATATATATATATATATATATACATGCATGCACGCATACACACACATACATCATGTTTTAAATAAGTGAGTTTAGAGTCATAATGAATACTGAAATACTGGTATTTTTTGTCGTGCTATGAAAGTCATTAATTCTGCCGTTTTCTTCCAAAAAGCTGTGCATTGACAACTCGTTTGAAGTAATTAGAGCATTCCTCTAAACGTTAATGCAATATTAAAATATCATACGATTTTGATGGAATTTTGCTTCGTGCGAAATACGTGAATTTCAAATATTTGTCATGTTTTTGGATGGAAATGGCTCTGTGCGTGGTTCTGAATTAATCTCTTTTGTGACTGAATTTTTTAGTCCCGTGAAAGGATGGTTCCATTACCTACTGATGTCATGTTTTAAACATTTTGGTTCTCCGTTTGCTTTGTGCTTTTGACCCGTGTTCTGAAAGAAAAGTGTCATTCGTACAGACCAACTGCCCTAGTGATCGCTAATTGACTTTGGGCGTAAATACCTTCTTAGGCCTTGTAATTCTGTTTTCGTTTCTTGTGTTTTGTTGTAAAGATAGTTCCTCCAGCTTTCAGCGTTAGGCATTGCTCTGTGCTAATTGGCGGATGAGTTGTGTTTTTGCTTCCATTTTGGAACGGTTTCACCCTTGTGTGGGTCCAGTGGTATGCCAGTATCAGTTAGTCGATCAGTGCTCTCTCTCTCTCTCTCTCTCTCTCTCTCTCTCTCTCTCTCTCTCTCTCTCTCTCTCTCTCTCAGAGGTCCGCTGTTATATCTTTGTGGCACACAGTTTTCTCTTCTCTCTCTCTCTCTCTCTCTCTCTCTCTCTCTCTCTCTCTCTCTCTCTCTCAGAGGTCCGCTGTTATATCTTTGTGGCACACAGTGTTCTCTCTCTCTCTCTCTCTCTCTCTCTCTCTCTCTCTCTCTCTCTCTCTCTCTCTCAAAGGTCCGCTATTATATCTGTTCTCTCTCTCTCTCTCTCTCTCTCTCTCTCTCTCTCTCTCTCTCTCTCTCAAAGGTCCACTGTTTTATTTTGTGGCATACAGTGCTCGCGCGCTCTCTCTCTCTCTCTCAAGTTGAGTGGGGAACAAAATTTTGAATAATAATCGACGCACGGAAATTGCGTCAAGGTAAATTTAGACTGGTTAATCTTCTCCGCCTGGAGGGGAGAGAAATTAAAAGATCTCTCGCGAAATCGTATTAAAAATAGCGGAAGGAAAACGTTTGATTTAAAGGCTCTCGAAGGTGTTTTTTTTTCCTTATCTTTTTTTTTATGAACTATGAATTTTCTTCGAAGGGAAGCAAAGAAAAAAAAACAACTTTTAGATTTGATTTCCTCTCGATGGCTAAAGTTCTCTCTTGAAGGGAAGGGAGTCGATTGGACCCTTGCTCAAAAAAAAAAAAAAGATCATACGTACACGGATAACTACAGGCGTAAACCAATCTCCATAAATGCGCATAGAGTCAGGCATCTTTATAAATACACACGTGTGTATGTATATATATATATATATATATATATATATATATATATATATATATATATATATATATATATATATATATATATACTGTATATTTATAAGTGGTCACGGTTATTGAGAAAAAGTAAACGACGGTCTCTCCCACATTCATACTAACATTATCTGCCGAATCATGCATGAGCCCTGTTTGTAGAGAACGCCCTTTGTTTGCCTTGTTTTTTCGGCTTTGAGTCTATCAAATCGGTGTTGAAAGTTCAGTGTAGATGTAATCGTTTCATCTGTTAGCGCTGAAAAAATATGCTAATTAGAAATTGTTCTCACCAGAATAGCCAAATTGTTTATAAAACCCTGTGCATGGATTGTGATTCATTTTATTTGGGCCGGTCAAGTAAGGAATTAAATGCCGTAATAAATATTCAGTTTGACTCTTCCAGAAGAAAAATGTTCTTTTTTGCATTTAAATGAAAAATCAATAAGGATTGATTGGTCCCTTCGTAGTATAATAAAAGGATATAAAAAGATTGTTTCCAGATATCTTTAAGAATCAGCTTTCATACAACTATCAAAGGAAAGCAGTATTAATGTAAGCCCAGTTCTTAACACTCTTGGCTCCATTCTACTTAAGAAGGTAGAATGCAATTTAAAAGAGAAACTAATGATTATCTGTAAATCCTTGTTAATGTCTTTTGCCCCTCCAGTATCCGAGTTAATCCTATAGTCTTATGAGCAGCTACTTCACATGTAATGGCCTTTGTAGGCATTAAATTGGTTATATACTCTTTTAATCTTAGTTGTTTGCAAAATCAAGATTTCTTTGTAATCCTTCGCTCTATTGTTTATAATGTTTGACAATGCCTGAGAGTAAAGACCACAAACCAGCTCAAAATGCTGATCCATTTGTTCATGCACACGAACCTTTTTACCACTTTTAGGTATCTCCGTATTTATCAGTCTTTCAATTCTTTTAACTACACACACTAGACAAGCAGTTCATCTCAAAATCTTAAACTTTCTCCATTCAGTTGCATTCAGTTTCTGTGCTTCACTTCCGTAAAGGAGCTGGCTTAGCAACACACTCATTTGTTTATGTGAAAAATTTTAAAGTGAATAGAAAAAGTTGTGTGGGGTATACGTGGATTTAAGAAAGTATTATGACAAATTTCAAGGGAAGGTTGAGGAAGAATGGTATACATGATAAGTTTAACTGATTAAGTTGAAAAAGTTAAGCATACCTTATTTTAACCAGACCACTGAGCTGATTAACAGCTCTCCTAGGGCTGGCCCGAAGGATTAGACTTATTTTACGTGTCTAAGAACAGCTTGTTGTGGAATTCCGAACCACATTATAGTGAGAAATGAATTTCTATCACCAGAAATAAATTCCTCTAATTCTTCATTGGCCGGCCGGAGAATCGAACGCGGTCCCAGCAAAGTGCTAGCCGAGAACGATAAAAAGTTAAGTGTACCTTAATTTTACCATACCAATGAGCTGTTTTAGGGCAGACCAGTTGAGCTGATTAGCAGATTCTCCTAGGGCTGGCCCGAAGGATTAGACTTATTTTACGTGGCTAAGAACCAATTGGTTACTTAGCAACGGGACCTACAGCTTATTGTGGAATCCGAACCACATTATAGCGAGAAATGAATTTCTATCACCAGAAATAAATTCCTCTAACTCTTCATCAGCCGGCCGGAAACTCGTACTCGGGCCTGGCGAGTTCCAGTCCACACCTCTACCGACTCGCCCAACGAAGAGCTACCGAGAACGATATCGACCATTAAACGTGTATGGTAGACGTGAAGCATATTTATAAACAGGACAAGAGGGACAGCACCTTGGTATGCCTTTATCGTTGTTTAATATATTTAGGAGTGATGTGGTGCACGAAATCAGAGAAGAGAAGATAGGCTTAGATGGAGAGTTGAGGGGTAAGAAAAGACGTGAATGGAGTGTGGTATGACTGATGTTTGCAGACGATTAACTGGGGATACTGCAGAGAAACGGCAGGAACTAGTGAAACAGTTTGAAATTGTTTGCGAGAGTTGAGAGTTTAGGGGAAGTGGGAGCAATAGCATGGTTACGAGGATAATTGTACACCAGGAAGAAATGAATGTGAATTTGGAATTGAAGCTCTTGATTTTCCTTGAATATTCGGGAGCAAATATAACAAACAAAGAAAGCATAAGAGAAGAGGGCAGTGCCACAGAATAATTTAAGACAGGAAAGTAGAAAGATGTTTGCGAAATATTGAAAAGAGACATTATATATATATTAATGTTTTGTGTGTGTGTGTGTTTATAATAATAGTCATGAAACCACTTAGCTTTTCCTAGTTTATTTTCTTCAGCCAACGTTAATGTACAATCCCATTTTCAAGATTGTCGTAGACACAACTTGAACTGTAAAACAATGATTATATATATGACAAAAACATAAGTGAAAAAGCAAAAAAAAAAAAAACGCATAAAATAAGAAATAAAAACTAGACATATAATTAATACGATTACTGAGGCATTTAGCCTAAAATATAAAACTAACACCAAGATATTCCAAATAAAGTATGAAAAGAAAGGAGCAGAAGATGCGGACGAGTTCCAACTCAAGTGGAAGAAGGTACACTGACCAGAGAGAAAAATAAGTTTACCAAGAAAATTCCTTCTATTTCTGTGGGACAGAAGCAGGAGAGACATTTAAGGGAGGGGCTAAGCTGCTTAATAAGCAATATTCCTAAAAACAGAAATGATTGCTGACTAGGAAACTGGACTCCCAGTGTAGAGCTCTCTTTACTACTAAGAGTTATCTGTTTTGTGTCCAGATTTACAGTTGAGACAATTTAAAATCGTAAATTATACTGGGACGCAGAGTGTCCTCGGAAAGGAAAATGCTACTACTGGTGAGGAATCTCGTAAAATGAGTTGAGTTTGACACACGGACAAAGATTATTTAAACCTAAAAATAGTTCATAAGCGTTGGGTAAAAAGTGTTTTTTTATTTTGATTTTGTTTTTAGGTGTCGAATAAATTGTTTTGATGGAAAAATGTATAAAATCTTCAGCTGTAATTAGAAATTGGTGTAAAGGGTACCATATTTTGCAAAATAATATTCGTTGTAAAAAATGTTGCTAGAGTTTATTTCATATTTAATGTGCAGTGGTTAAAGTGAAATGTAGATTGAGATCAGTCAAGGTCCCCTGTGAGTGAGTACATGCACGTATGCTTATTTATACATGTATGTGGTTGTCTTCTTGCACACGCACCTAAGACATAGTGTATCATATTTCAGGATTTTAGAACGATGGAGTATAAATGTTGTAAATATTCTGTTGCAAGCGCTTTAAATGTCCCGCAAATTTAGGGGAAATGGCGTGGAGATTAAATGAAAGCAAGGGTAGACCAAATAGATGAACTCTCGTATGTCATTTCCAGCAAAACGAGGAATGGCGTGAAATGTTCTTTTAAATAATAAAGATATATTTTACACATGCACGTACATACATACATACATACATATATATATACGTACATACATGTATGTGTGTACGTATAGATGTATATATGTGTATATATATATATGTATATATATATATATATATATATATATATATATATATATATATATATATATATATATATATATATATATATATAATATATATATATAATTTATAATTTATGTTGTGTGTGTGCTGTGTGTGATTGTGTATATGTAAGATAGTTTAGAAAAATAGTTACAATGGTGTTTTTTTTTACCTCTTTAGTTTTAGCGGGATAGCTAATCAATTTTGTAATTGCAAAGATGATGTAATCAGCTGGAGTAGGACCACTGTAGCACGTTACTTAAATTTATTGTGGAAATAGGGAAGAAAGTTTTATAAAAAATATTTTGCATCTTTCGTACATATTATTATTATTATTATTATTATTATTATTATTATTATTATTATTATTATTATTTATTATTATTTATTATTATTAGTAGATGACACCTATTAATATGGAATTATTATTCATTGACTTGAAATTCAAGATCCAAAGAATACGGTGTTCATTTTGAAAAATAAGAGAACGTAAAGTGAAATACAGAAAGAAGAGATCCCAATTATCAAAAAAAAAGATGAAAAAATAAATTAATAAATAGATAAATATTTAAAAAGTATTAAAATACAAGAAGAATAGTATTAGAGTAGTAATGCATTGCATTTTCGCTTGAACTTCTGAAGTTCCAATTGTACGACATCATGGAGGCTGTTCCACAGTCCAACGGTGTGAGGAATAAAGAACCTCTGGAACAAAGAAGTTCGACAGCGAGGCACATTTATTGCTCAGTGAACCTGGTTGCTCTCGGCAGGTAAAGGGGATCAGGGATGAATTGTGAATGTGAAAGATCTCTATTGAAATGCAACTTATGAAAAAGTGACAAACAAGAGACCATCCGTCGATGGTCCAAGTCATAACTGCTACTATTAGGAAACAGACACCTACCACTACGAACCACTCTGTCAAAAAGAGATAAATCTCTGGCAGAAGCAGACATCCACCGGAGAACAGTATACCAGTAAAGGAAGTGCAAATGACCTAAAAACAGGTTGCATTGATTTTATCATTGTTATAAATATGAGTCCTTATGAGCAATACCTAACGTTCGTGCAGCATTTGCTGAAACTTTCATTAATTAAAGCTTCAGACTCATTCAGCAAAGTTCCGTCCACCTGAAGGGGAGGATGGGGAGGGAAACCTGTACGAGATCTGCTAATCAATAGTGTTTCCGTTTTACTGGAGTTCAGCCTCATACCCCATCGACTGCACCATTCCTTGATCCGGTCCGTGTCCGTGTCCCGATTAAGGCTGAGGGCAGTTTCATTTCTCACAAGTGGAGACTTTACTACACCCACAAGTGTTGCACCATCGGCATACTGAACAATGTTGTTTTCCAGGCCAACAACTATATCGCTTGTATACTCTAAAAATAACAGTGGACCAAGAACACTGCCCTGTGGAACTCCAGGCACAATAGGTCTTGGTTCACTATAGATCCTGCCCACAGAAACTCGCTGCTGCTTACTTCTAAGGAAACCTTGAAGTAATCCTAAAAGATATCCACCCACTCCAAGATTCTGAAGTTTATAAATAAGCGACTTGTGATTTACTAAATCGAAAGCAGCACTAAAATCTATGTGAATTACTCTGCACTCAAAACCCTTATCAAGGTTCCCTTGCAAATGGCATGTCTAAGTCTAAAGAGCATCACGGGTAACTAACTGCTTCCTGTATGCATATTGACTATCAGCTAACAATCCTTTAGATTCCACATATTTATATAGTGGCTTAAAAATAAGTTTTTCAGCAACTTTGGAGAGCATAGGGAGAATAGAGATTGGCCTGTAGTTACTGCAGTCTGCAGATATGCCACTCTTTCGAACAGGGACTGTATGCTAAACTTGCGCTCATCCACAAAGATACTACATCGACATAAAAATCTATAGAACCTAGTAATCCTGGGAGACAACACACTAGAAACTTTTTCCACCCCAGCTATCAAGATTATCCAGAATTTTCTCAACATCCCTGGAGCAAAATGCAAATTTGTAAGAATAGTTCAGTATGACAAGTATCGGGGAGAGGGGTATCCTCAGCTGACTGTTAAGCTTCAAAAGCTCGATGAAGCAGTTCAGCCTTTTCTCTAGGGCCAGTAACCAATCTACCATCATCTGTTAGTAGTGGTGGAATGGAAGATGAACCGGACCCAAAGATAGATGATGCCAATTTGGCCCACCACAAATGAGGCTGAGTAATTCCTTCAAGTTTCCTCTTCAAGGAATTATTGTAATTTTTCCTGGCTGTATGGTAAGTTCTATTTGCAGCACGGCAAAACTCAACAAAAATTATGTAATTTTAATTTGAACGATTTTGTCTCCATGCGTTAAATTTAGTATGTTTATCGTGGTAGGCTTGTCTACAGCATCATCAAACCATGGCTGGTCATTTGTCCTAAATTTGACGACCTTTCTAGGGACACACCTTATTAAAATAGCCATCAGCATATCATTTAGCTGCTTCTTGGGATCAGGATCTAATATAGCAACTGAAATATTAAGTGACTGACAAGCTGCAATAATGCAATCCCAATTGGATCTGGGTTTTAGCCAGATCGTTTACCAATGGTGGAATTAGGAATATACTGATTGACACATATGTCCATCTCAGTGGTGCTATGATCAGAAGTGCCTGTATCTTCGCAGACCTTGGGCTTCACAATAGCTGGAACATCTGCGAATATGAGGTCTAATCTATTACCAGAAATGTGTGTGGGTTCCTCGGTTAGCTGGACAAAATCAGAGGATACGCTGAACTCAAGAGCACACCGGCCATGTTGATCTGTGGAATTTGAATTTAGCCACTTACTGTGCTTTGCATTATAGTCTCCACAAATAATGAATGAAGCTTTTGAATTCTGTGACTGAGTCATACTAATCCTTTCCAAAAGACAGTCATATATAGAAGCGTCAATATTTGGATTGCAGTAGACAGCAAATACGTAAACATTGTAGAACTTACTTAAAATTTCAAAACAAAGGACTTCATGGCAACTACACTCCAAATTTTTTTGACGATAAATAGGTCGTCCGGACTTAGTGTGTACAGCCATACCTTGCGTATGTAGGATGTTACAACGATAAATGAAATCAGGGCCAACAAACCCTGGAATTAAAAAAAAACCTTTGACTTGTTACCATTTTCAAGAGTCTCAGATAAAAATACCAAATCGTAGTTACGAGCACAACTTTGGAGATCAAGAAAATTTTACCCTAAGCCTTGAATATTTGAGTAAAGTACTATGCAATTTTTCATATTGTAATGAGTAACAGCCCAGGGTTCAGCTCATTGTCTCCCGAAAGAATTAAAATTAACAAAATAAAATCGGTATCAAAACTAATAAACAGACTCATAACAGCAACATTGTAAAAATCAACAGAATAAAAACAATACCAACGACAACAAGAGTATTTGCATTGTTGACAAAAGTTCTGTTGAAAGTATAAATAAACATCACCATACGTCACTGAAAAAAACGCCGAAGCAACTGGTCGACAAGGTGGGGCCAGCACACCTTAAAACCACCAGGTTTCCACAACAACTCGGGGAGGACAGTCAGGATGGGTTTAGAAATAAAACACTCAGAAGGAAAAGATTAGGTAAAGGCGAATGCACTTTCCTGATAATCCACGAAGCAACTTTTGCTTTCTCGTCAGCCTGTCCAACACACTTTTCGAAAAAACACTTAAGTGTACGAAAAAAGAGGATAAATGCCTGATTGTATCCTCAGACAAGGGAACTCAAATCCAAGACCATGGAAGGCCACGGTACAATGGCTGTGGCACAGTCCAAGGTTGGAGAACAAGGTTTGTGTTCAGAGTAGCCTTCTCTTAGAAGGGTTGCCTGCCAAGGCTAAAGAGACCCTTCTACCCATTGGTTTGATTTCTGATTGCCCTTCCCCTAAAAGAGTTGCCTGCCAAGGCTAAAGACTCTTCTGCCCTAACTCATGTAGGCAGGAACGTCGCACCCTGAAGTGAATGTTGCTAAGAAAAGCCAAATAAACCCACCACCCATAGGTTATCATAACTTTTTAAGAAAGAATTTCAGGTGAATTTTTTATATATGCTTAGCAACTGAATTACCTACCTACTTGGTGATATTTTTTGGGGGGATGGTATTGTTGAAAATTTGTCACTGAGAGTAAAAAAAAAAGGTACCGGGATATCTGATTGAATTAGCAAGTACGTTGGCGATAGAAGTTTGGCGATTACTCTGTCGTTTATATGAAGTCCTAACCATGGCGTGTAACTTACCTAGTCTAGATTGGATAGAACAAAATACATTCAAGGTTGTCATAGTGGTCCACAGTTTTAGTGAAATTTGGTGAAGAGAAGATTGCGCCCTCCGGCTGACAGTTTCCAGCCAGAAACATAAGAATGCTTGCAAGTGGATAGAATAGAGCACTTCGCTTTCTCATCTTGTTGCTGGGAAAGACAGACCGAGAGTCAAACTAGACGTGAATGTCTTGCGGCTTATTCGATCTTAAGACTTTTGTTTTGAAATGTCTTGCCTTCAGGATACACTTGCCTCTCTCTTTCTCTCTCGTGTGATGAACCATATGTATGAACATTACCAGGCTGAAAGCAAAGAACACTCTTATTGCACAAGCTAAGAACTTTATGGTATATTACAGTGAAATAGAGACTGGAATGTCTTGAAGCATTCTAGCTAGCATAATTTAAAACATTTTCGTGGCATTCTGACAATTCGTGTGAACATTTGCATACTTCAAACACGTGCTTACAGACACAGATTGCTTGTAACCTCAAACACCTACGGCCACTTGTTGAAATAGTGTAGATGGAGTTTAGTAATTCCCTGTTCATAACTTTCATATCCTACTGGATGACGTTATCGTGGGTCTTGGTATAAAATTACTATTCAGAAGACAAGTAAATGTTAACCTTAGTCATTGTGTACAGAATTCCATTCTGTTTAAAACTTGTTTAAGTAAGGATTTTTTTTTTATTTATTTATTTTAAATATTAGGAAATATCGTTTTGGTAGTTGAAGTTACATGTTACATTTCGAATGATGTCAACGTTTATTTAAGAATGAACCATTCTTTAACTTATGTTTTATAAATATTAAATGCACTTTTTTCTCTCTTTCAGGTGAGTAATGATAAATTGTGGTTAGATTCTTCAACTTATGTTTTATAAATATTAAATGCATTTTTTTCTCTCTTTCAGGTGAGTAATGATAAATTGTGGTTAGATTCACCTGGCTGTATGATTACTGGTAAGTTGTTAAACTGAGCCACGCCCGAAAAGTTCTGTAGATTATGCGGTAATTTTAGCTGGCATACATACATACATACTTGTTGTAGGGTTCCAGTTAATGTAGCCATTCTCATTATATATATATATATATATATATATATATATATATATATAATATATATATATATATATGTGTGTGTGTGTACACAAACATACATACATACTGTACATACACACCATGCATATATATATATATATATATATATATATATATATATATATATATATATATATATATATATATATATATATATATATATATATATATATATATATTATGAAATGAGAACTGACTCGAGTATAGTCATATCAACAGATTTACCAATAACCGAAAAGTACCTTTTTGGAGGCTCACTGAGACTCGTTATATTTTATCAGCTTTAATAAATAACTCCACTTGACGTGGTCTTTTTACCCATTCAGCAGTTGTAACATATCAGAAATTCCGAATTCCGTGTAACTAGAAATATATTTCATGAGAATACATGTATATCCATATCATCTACTTTCCAGTGCATTGTAGGTAGGGTAATACCTCATAAGGGAGAGTCAGTCTTGTATAGAAAAAATAAGGGAAAAGATTTTTCAAATGGACATAAAATCATATATAACGTTTTAATTTAGAATGGGGGCTTATTCCTGAATTAAGAGAGATTAGAAAGCTCAGTGACTAATCAAGAGGGAAAATCATGACTGAAAATTGGTGACTGAAAAATAAAGTCAGCTTATTTACATTTTTAAAAAGTGCTGACTTATTTTTTTTTTACTAAAAAGAGGAAGGAATGAAGTTTCGCTACAAGAAGACGTTGCTGTTGACTTCATTTGAAAGAGTAAATCCAACTTAGATGCTAGTTTTTAGAAGGAACGTAAAGCACATTAGACAGTGGTTTTAAATTTAGGACAATGACAGCATAGATGTTAGCATTAAAAGAAAAGTAAAGCCAAGTTGTTAGTTACAGACTAAAGTCACATTAGAAAGCGAAATGTGGCCTGGATGTTGATTTTGGGGAAGTAATTCACCTTGGATATTATTTGAAAAATAAACTTTAGCTTAATTATTTGTAAACTTAATTCTTCTGAGGTGGAAATTAACTTGCTGACATGAAATATAGTTAGTTGAATTAGGATCAGCTTAGTTGATGGTTTGATATAAAGATTTCCGTTTAGTTGTAGATGAGTAAATTTTGATTTAGAAAGGGATTTTAGCTTGTTAGCTTGAAGGAGGAAATTCATAATTTTTCTTAAACTACACTAGAAAACGAATTTTAACATGAACGCCAAGGGAAATTTTCCGTCACTGACAAAGTTGCAAAGTTTCCCGTGTGAAAGCAATTTAGAATTAGTGGATAATACGAATAGAAGAAAAATCC
This sequence comes from Macrobrachium rosenbergii, assembly GCF_040412425.1. NCBI lineage: Eukaryota > Metazoa > Arthropoda > Malacostraca > Decapoda > Palaemonidae > Macrobrachium > Macrobrachium rosenbergii. Next base: position 57,406,696 of record NC_089761.1, read on the forward strand.
ACCCCTGTGTTAGATTAAGCGGGAGAGACGTGTTGCAAAGTTCACTCGAGAAATCAGACGAACTAAACTGCGCTTAATGTCCAAGCTTCACGGTAAGGGTTGACTTGCCATCCGGATAGTAGACGTCGTAGGCAGCTTTTTGGTCGTAACCGTCTACCTGCACGGAGAGAGTGGATTTGCCGTCGGGAAAGTAGACGTCATATGCGGCTTCTTTCTTGTGTCCGTCGAATTTCTGGGCGTGGTGGTGGCTTCCGCCGTAGTAGTCGACTGCTTTGTAGTCGAATTCGTAGGGCTTATCGTAATTCTGTGGACAAAGTAAGGAAGGCATTAGTAATAATAACCATGACCAACTTTTAAAAAATACTTTTATGATAACATTATGATTATATGTAATATTAGCACTTGTAAAGTGACTGCATATATTGCGGTAAATATATTTGATCATAACAGAACGTTAAATATTCGAGTAAAATGCCAAACATCCCATTGCAGGGAGGAAGCATTTTGCTTGTTCATCGCTTAACTTACGTCGTGGTAGCCAGAATTGTGGTGGTAGCCGCCACCATGATAGCCGGGGTTGTGATGGTGACCGCCAGCATGATAGCCGGAATTATGTTGGTGACCATCTGGGAACGCCAGAGCGGCAACCACCATTGCCGTTAACCACACAACCACCTTATGCAATACGAGGAAAGAGAGATGTTTAGTACAACTAAATACTGCGATAAGTTTGTTTGTGTACAGTCGTGTATATTCGAAAAAATTTCACACAGAGACACATTCCTTTATTTATAAATCACAATTTATTTTCCTCGTGTTTATGTACATTTTATATTTGGCCCCGGTATGCACACAAATTATTAATTACTGACGAATATATATTATATATATATATATATGTGTGTGTGTGTGTACACATACGTCAGTAAAGAATAATTTGTAGATATGTATGCCTGGACCAAATATAAAATGTAGCTTGTATAGAAACACGGGAAAATAAATTGAGTTAATGAAAAGAAGGGCAAATGTAAAAACACTGAAGTTGACTAGAGCATTAATATGAAATAGAAAAAGTGGAAAGAATATCGTTGAGTTCAAGTGACATCGAAACCTGTGCAAGTAGTAACCTTCAGCATTATGGAATTTGTGTTGCCTCGTCGGAGCCTCGCGGTTAAGTGATCCTAGAAAGCATTTTCCGCTCAGTTATATACCGTTACTCTTTTCTCTTCTTTTTTTGCTGGCTCTTGTGAAACATGTATTAGATTTCTACATGTTTGTGGCTGCTTCTTTCCTTAAGAAGAGCGTTACATTTACATTTTAAAGTAAATATTTTCTATTAAGAAAAATCGTATTTATTTATTATCTAAATTCTTACTGTTATTTTATTTCAAGTAATTTACTGTATTGTACATGCGCATGGAGATGTTTAGCTTGTAACTATCTATCTTAGCATATATTCTTCAGGATTTTTCATTTTTGCCAGTTTTCGGGCAGCCCCAGCCAAATTGGCTAGGTAATTGTTTATATGGCTATGTATATCTTACCTCTAATCGTTTATATGGTTATGTATATCTTACCTGTTATGTTGAAAATGTTTTAGATAGTATTTGTTTTATATGTTCCCCGTTTAGTTTTTTTTTTTAAGCTCTGAAAATAACTCCAGTGTAAAACCTGAGCCTTCTCACGTCGCCTTGGGAAAGGTGCCAGATATTGAACGCTAGGTTTCCACTTTTGAGAGAGAGAGAAAGAGACTTTGAACTGGATGACGGGCAGTTTCCAAAAAAATGAAAAAAAAAGTAAAATCATTATCTTTCAAGCTCCAATGGTTTTATTTTCCCTAACTTATTTTTATATTTCATTTTCCTTTTCATTTCAGTCTCTTTATGATATGCGTGGAAGTTTTTGCTTTTGGAGTTAATAGGCGTGTCTGGGAAGGTTTTTTTTACCATTCGTTTGAGTGAGGAGTAATAGCAGCGTCTCATGTTTTCCACAAAATACTACATAAAGGTTTAAAAAAAGACAACATGCTGTAGTTTTGTTTTTATTTATAAACTTGATACAGAACTATATTGCATCACATTTTCGTACATATTTATAGACTTTATTTGACGACTTGAGGCAAACGGTAGTCTGATTAATGTTTTCCAATCTTCACAGAGAGCGTCGATTTACCATCTGGATAATAAACATCATAAGCAGCCTGTTTGTTGTAGCCGTCTGATTTCTGTGAATGGTGATAGCTGCCTCCGTAATAGTCGTGGGCCTTGTAGTCGAAGTAATAGGGTTTGTGGTGCTGTAGGGCGATGGGAAATATTAATCTTCTTTTTCAGTTTTGGATAGAAAATCTAAAAGACACCAATGATATGATCAGAGCACAAACACACACACACACACACACACACACACACACACACACACACACACACACATATATATATATATATATATATATATATATATATATATATATATATATATATATATATATATATATATATGTATATACAGTATATATCACTTAAATTTGACTTTGTCTTTTGGCTGATTTCTTAAAATGCGTAACGCATGGCCGTAAAATCAGTCTATAGTTATGTAATAGAGGAAGAACAATATTTGTATCTTATGTCGCAATATTACAAAACATTACTATGCGTAAGCGAACGGTGGTGGCTCAAGACCTCGAGTTTGGAATGCAGTACTTGTAACTGACGTAATGAGAGTATGACGCAAATTGAGTCGTGTAATTATGTTAAACAAGACAGTACTCACGCCGTGGTAGGGATCATGATGAGAGTGATGGCCATGGTGATAAGAATCTTGATAGAGGCCGTGGTGAGTACCGTCTGGCGAAGCCATCGTCGCCATGATGGCTCCAAGCAACACCAGAACCTTGAGTGGAAAGTATACCGTACTAGTAACAGTAATTAATTGAATTCAAGTATAGCGTACATACCTCCTGGGGATATGAGTGTGCAAATGCACAGACTTTAAACTTTAAAGTTCGTTATAAAATACATATATCTGCAACTTTTTAAAATATCTTTTCTGAGAATTTACATATTGCATGCCCAAACATGAAGACTATTTTCATATGCTTGCGTGTGCACCATGATGTGACATTACCAGCTGCTTACCGTCTTGCTGAGTCATTATGCTGAAAAGTTTTCTTTTATGGGACAACAAAGCGTTTAAAAGACAATAACTGACATTTTACCTTCAAGAGATCAGACGGGCCAAATGTGCGCATGCTGCCTGTGCCGGAGACAACAGCCTAGTGACTGTTGGGGAAAACGACTTTCATCGCTATTATATACCGCCGCTGGCGGAGGTGTTTCCCTCTGCATGCTGCTGTTCGTATGAGGACAGTATTTTCAGTCTTATATCACGTATTATAACACAACTTTGGACAATGATCTTAGGTATTAATACGCGTTCTTTTGAAGGACGTTCTTAGTTTTTGTGATGGAGACGTTTTAGAGAATACAGTTGTAGCTGTTGTCTGGCTGAAGGAGAGGAAAGTTCTGCGGTTCTTCGTCAGTTTTGTTCATTCGTTGCGTTTCATTTGAGTTTTGCCGACTGGCCTCGTTGTTGAAGCGTTTAGCTGGCGCCGCCTTCTTTCGTCAGAATCTTGGTGTTGCAAAACCCACCTGTTACATATCAGAGAATGCTATTGGACAGGAATCTGGAAGTGAATTATGGAAGTATTGAAGCATTACATGTAACGCGGTGTTTCAGAATTTTTAGGGTTGTTAGTTTTTTATTGTTTTGTTAGAATGCAAACAAGTCAGCGGTTCGTTGCTTTAGGAATTTTGATCATTGTATCTTATTTTTAGGAGACTATTATTCTAAATTCTCATATTTTAAACTTAATATATTATAACTGATCACATCATGTTTTGTAACTTTTCATGTCAAATCAAAACGAATTTCAGAGAAATGGGATCTAGAAAAATTCGAAAGGCCCTTTGTCGCACAAAGTCACTTGAGGGATTTTTAGGCATGCATGTGATGCACTTTTGCAGTGCACCAGAGAGTATTTTGTAACTCACTCATATTTTCAAGTGGTCACGCAAGAATGACTGATCAGTTTCTTTTCAGTGTACACGTTCAGGCATGTAGTGTCTCTCTCTCTCTCTCTCTCTCTCTCTCTCTCTCTCTCTCTCTCTCTCTCTCTCTCTCTCTCATTTCTTGCATCATGAATTTAAAAGAATTCTTCTGTATGATAGCACGTCGAATGTGGCGTATGATCAGTGACCTGGATATTACCGACGCATAATCTTTTAACCATACGCTCCTTTCATTTCCTTATGAAACATTAGTCATTCCTTGTAATTAATATTGTTTTTTTTTAGCAATCAGTAATGCTAGTAACAAGTGCGACTAGTATAAAGGTATACGAATAAACTGGTTTTCTAGCAATCCACGCTAGTATATACGTGGAAATTTCATAAGTATATAATATATGTACGGGAACGTATATATCTGTTTGTAAATGCAAATTTGCTTCTCAATGGCACATAAGCAAAGACACACGCACATGTATATATATATATATATATATATATATATATATATATATATATATATATATATATATATATATATATATATATATATATATATATTATATATAGATACTGCATATATATATATCACTGAAGTCTTGTGATATATCTTTCAGTATACTTATATATATATATATATATATATATATATATATATATATATATATATATATATATGGGTGTATGTGTTTGTGTGTATGTATATTTATGCATATATACACACACAGTATACATACACATACAAGCAAGTGCTTATGCATTCTGTGCTGCATGTTAATTCTTTGCTTTTCCTTTTCATCACGTGGTCCGTGCCTTACATAGGAAAATTGACAATTACAGAGTATGGTACCATCAATATAACATATATTTTTTTACATATATGTATATATATAATATATATAAACAAATATGTATATATAATGTCTGTGTTTATATGTATTTATATTAGTTTATAATTATAAAAACAAATGATTTAATTTCATGTTTAGTTGGTAGGTAATTTGCTGAGAAGTTTCTTCTTTATCAAATAACAATGATTTGATACATTGTTGTCAAAAACCGTTTGTGGGATTGATCTGTTGTTATATATGCATCGAATTTGTTCATAAAGTGTTAATTGCATTTAATGACTGGTTTTCCTCACTGTGAAAACAAATGTGAATGTATGGCTGTTGATTGGATGAAAATGTCAAATCATCAGCTATTAAAATGCATCAATTGTTAATGGCATTAAACGGTGCATGTGCTATTATTCAGCAAATTACAGTGACATTTGAATGCTATAGTTCCTGCTGATAAACTCTCGTATATACGGTATATATACATACTTTATATATATATATATATATATATATATATATATATATATATATATATATATATATATATATATATATATATATATATATATATATACATACATACATACATACATACATACATACATACATATATATACAGTATATATACATACATATATATATATATATATATATATATATATATATATATATGTAATATCTGTTTATTAATATATATATATGTACATATGTATGTATATATATATATATATATATATATATATATATATATATATATATATATATATATATATATATATAGTATGAAAAACAAGCTGAATTCCTACTGGAATAACTGACACAGTCAAGTGTGCATATACATAATTATACAATTTTAAAGTGAGTATGTGAAGTAATAGAGATATTAAGAGGTAAAAAATTACGTGTGCACGGTGAATGCGACTGGTAGATATAAGTGTATATATATATATATATATATATATATATATATATATATATATATATATATATATATATATATATATATATTATAAATATACATATATATGTATATATATATATATATATATATATATATATATATATATAAATATACATATATATGTATATATAAATATATATATGTAATATCTGTGTATATATATGTGTGTATATATGTACAGTATATCTACTAGTTGCATTCACCATGCACACTTACTTTTTTACCTCTTAATATCTCTATTACTTCACATACTTTAAAACTGAATAATTATGTATTTGCAGACATGAATGTGTCAGTTATTACAGTAGGAATTGAGCTTGTTTATTTTCGTACTATTTTAATTTATTCCTGCCCAAAAGTGTTCGGTAACGAGAAAAACCCTTCTAGGGAATGCTTTATAACTACTTTTGTTTACCGTTGGGCTGTGGAACAGTATTCCTGAGGATGTCGTGCAATTGGAACATGAAAAGTTCAAGCGAAGATGCAATGAATTAATACCCTAACACTATTCTCCTTGCATTTTAATGCTCGTACATTTTTGTCTGTATATTAATTTATTATTTTTTCTTAATAAGTGAGATCTCTTCTTTCTGTATTTCCCTTAACCTTGTCTTACTTCCTAATGAACATCATATTCTTTGGAAGCTTGAATTTCAAGCCAGTGGCCTTGTAGGCTTGTTCCATATGAATGGGGTTCATCTTCTAATAATAATAATAATAATAATAATAATAATAATAATAATAATAATAATACAGCAAACCCATGCACTTCATACGTGTGTGTGATTTTGTGTGTAATCGTGTTTGAATTACCAGTGCAAACCAGAATAAAACTTCCCCAGTAACGGGAAGTGGCGACATGTTTAATCAGAGATTAAAGGCAGTGGTGAGGGCTTGCAAATCAACACCATGTGTAAATGTAATGTATGCTTTAAAGGAAACCTTCAGGAATCTGCCCATCCTTCTGCAATTGGAAACTGTAAGACTGTACGTCCGTTGAGCTGCTTAAGCTAACGTAAGCGCTTCCATTGTCTTGGTTTGTTTTGGCATTTTGATGGCTTTTGATATGATTAGTGAATTCAGAACAGTTGCGTCATTGCCGTAACGTTTATGCGCATTTCACTGAGTCATAAAATGTCTCAAGCATTGTACGGAGTTTTATCACTGTTGTATTAAATTATATTCTCACGTAAGAGTTTTATGCTTTAGCTAGAGTTTCATTAAAGAATTTTATGAACCAGATATTTTATAGAAAATGGATGTAGCGCACAATTTTAGGGAGGGCTCAGCTGTGCTTCACTCTGTCTTACAGTTTTCTCTTTTCCTTTATGAAAAATAACATGAGAAATGTTCACGTGGGATTTGTTCAGTGTACATATATATATATTTTATTTCCGTGGATATAATATTTTCGTGTGTTCGTGGATTCTGTGTATTTACTTAAAAATAACACTTTTTATTACTTTAACATTTTTAGCATTTCATTAGTTTTACGGCGTTTGCTTTGAGAGAACTCATAGTATTATTAAATGGAAGAATGCTTGATGGTGCTAAAGCTCATTTTCTGTGTTTTTCCACTTGATTTTCACTTTCAGATATTGTTTCGGTGGCATTTATTAATCTAAACGTGTTTCTCAGGTATTACTCCGTTACTGATAACACACGTCTTGCTTCTATGTACTTGCGTCTCATCGTTCCTTGTGGTGATATGTTTTCATATTTATATGATAATTGTGAAACAGCAAAATCAAACGGATCTTTCCTAGATAGTGACCCCCAAGGGTTTTAACCGGGTATGTATCCACCTTTGCGGCGTGTTTAGCACAAGCCCGTTGAGGACTACCATAAAATTATGAATAAAAGACTGTAAATATCATGAAGATAATGACTCCCAAGAAATATTAGTTCAACATAACGACCCCTGAAAACCCTTAGGGGACACTATCTGGGAAAGATTCAACCAAAGCTTGCCTAACTTCCATGACACATCTCTTGAATGGGAGGCTGCTAGGTTTGTCGTATGTGTATTATGATCTCTCAGAAGTGATCTCCTTTCTGTCTATCACTTTGCGAATATGTGTGTATATTTGCACGCCACTGCTCTTACCGTTAAATAGAATTGCTCTTGTGATGAGATGATTTCTTATTCAGATTGATTAGGGAGATTATTTACCAGTAGTCATGACTCTATAATGGAAAGAAAATTAATTTGCTCTAAACTGTGATCTATAAATTTTATTTTCCTCCAAAAGAAATTCACAGATAACAATGGTTTAAACCATTTTTACAAGGGGAGAGATAGGTGAATTACTTTACCAACGAGTGATAATTCACTATCGTCAGGTTATTTGTACAATTCTCAGGAAAATAAAGCCATTTTTATAATGTATATTAACCCCTCTCTTACAGTTAACACGATCATATTTCTCCTCAGTGATACTCATGATACGACGTGCTGAATGTCGCGGAAGGGCCGTGGGTTCTGGGATGGTGGGCTTTCCCCTTGTATGTCACTTTGGCCACGAATCCTCGGTGGTGATCTGCTATGTAGTCCACCTGTGAATTGAGTAATTGAGGTTACAGCATTAGATTAGACCGCCAGTGTTTTTGGCAGATGCTTATTAAATCATCGTCATCACGTAATATTGATGTACAGCATATGCGATCTCTTAGATTAATGATGAACTTTTATCTAAATTATGGGATTATTCCATTAAGAAAATATTTTCGTGGATTGCATTGACAAATGCTTTCTGCATAAGTAAATCAGTGCTTTTTGAAAACAGTGCACAAGAATTTTCCTTTGGTTTTCACTTTCTGTTTCGACTTGAGGTATTTGCTGCTAGAGCAATAGAAAATATAAAAAGTTCCCCTAGTTTTTTTTTTTTTTTGCCAAACATAAGTTACCAGTGCCTAAAAGATTCTCTCTCTCTCACACACACACATAATATATAAGAAGTATAACGTACAAATATTCAAGAATGCAAAACGAGAGAAAATTTATAGCCTGCATAGATATATCTGTGTAGTTTATTTGGGCTGTTTATCCTCGGTGGCAGCCCACACCAAGGAGCCGTAGGTTTGGAACGTTCGTGTATATTACACGCTTATGTGTGCAAGCGTCATGTAATTGAAAAGGGAGTATTTGCTCGATTCAGAATATATTGCTGAAAGGCTGTGAGAAGGCGGAAGTTCTCGGTCACCCATAAGTATTAATGACAAATGAGTCAACCTATATTTAAGCGTCTTATGTATGTATGTGCGTGTGTATGTTTTATATGTACATGCACTCTTCTTAGTTGGGGTGCGGTTGGCTACAGAAGGTACTCGCCCTCCAGTCGTAAGCAAGTATTGTTTGGGATGTGACCACAAGCCTCACACCTTGCCCATAAATGTTCAGTGGCCTGCCCACACGTTCAAGAGTATTATGTGCCGACGGTTTATAGCATTTCTTGATAGTCCTCCACTGTATGTCATGAGGTTACATGACCACTCCATGCCTACAGATATTCAAGAAGCGTTTGTGTTTATTTTAGCAGATCTGACGACCTGCTTAAGTATTACGATTGTATTTATGTGTATAAAGTAACCAAAAGAACCTTCTTACCGTTTGTGTGCGGCCGTCTGGAAGATCCACAGTGTAGGAACCATAAACCTTTTTCCCGTCGGATCTTTCTTTGTGGGAATAATGTGACCTGTGGTGCTTATCTTGTACCCGGTAGTTGAAGGAGTAAGGTGCTGGCTCCTGGTAAAGATTGAGAAGGGGAAAAGTGATGGTTATCCCTATTGCTTTATTTTTCATTTTATAGAAAAGTAAAAGAGATATTAGATAATTTTACGTAAAGAATATATATATATATATATATATATATATATATATATATATATATATATATATATGTATGTATGTATGTATGTATGTATGTATGTATGCATGTATGGATGTACTGTATGTATAAATAGTATTAGTAATAACGAACTCACTTGTTTATGAGCAGATTCAAAACCGTATTGAAACGATGGTCCAGTGCCATGTGGGGAAGCCGTTATCATTTGTAGTATTACAAGAAGTGTTACTATCTGAAAAGGTAAATAAATTATTTTGCTCTGATTAGTCACAACACTACACGAGCACGTGAAATTTGGAACTAATTGATCCCATTGTAATACAGATTTAAGATTTTATCCAGCAGTATGATGTTACAGTGTGCTCTTGCAAGTCAACACACTCCCCCTAACACTTACTTTACTGGTCATTCTAAAGGTTATAAGCTGGTCTAATTCACGGGTGAGGTAGTGAGCAAATGGCAATAGCAAGGCTACGGTACCTTGGTTTTATACACAGCTCAGTACGCCCATCTTTCTTTTTTTATGCCCATAAAACTGATTATTGACCCGTTAACCGGGACCTGAAAGTTATACGCCCCTTAATTTGAAGGGTAGAGGGGTGGCGAGGGGGGGAGGGGAAACGGCGTAAAACAGAAAACTTTGGAAAAGACAGGTTTCTCGGTTTTCTTTGTTCTTGCAAGGAGTTTTTTTTTTTTTTTTTTTTTTTTTTTTTACTGTCCCAAAAACGTTGTCGTAACCCCGCCTTTCAAGTATAAACTTCGTGTAAACTTCCGTGATGTTGTTTTTTCGAATTAAATTTCTTTCATATTTTACTCCAGAGAGAATTACCAATTCTTTCAAGGATTTTGAAGTGAATGTGAAGCTACATCGAACTGAACATTCTTTCCGGAAGTTTTGTGTGAGTGCGCGTGTGCGCGCGCATATTTGGATCCTGTCTTGCGTCTTATGTGCCATTTATTTATGATTCGAAACTCGCTTTGTGTGCGTATGTGCGTGCGTGTGTATGTGCACTGTAAAAGTTTGGGAAAGATTTGAAAGTATTTGTACAATGGGAATAATTAAATCTTCTCACTGATTTCAGTTGTTTAATAGCCGGTGAATTTCGAAATATAACTTTCAATAATGATAATTCTAAAGAAACAGATAATTCTCATTGTTCTGAAACTTTAAGAATTTTTAATGACTTTCTTCTGCGAAGTAAGCCACGAGCTTTGAACAGAACATTGCGCAACCATCTTTGTTTATGCGCCCGTCAAAAAGAGCCTCCACGCCTACTGTTTGGCGACTTATTATGCTTCTACACTTAATTAAGACTTTGCAAATTAGTCATCTGTGATGCAGCTCATCTCTGCTACTCTGTTTGTTTTTCATTAAGAATTCTTAGAGTCGGCTTCCTGAAGTCGTCTCTCTACTTCGGCGCACGAAATTTCTCCACATTTTTTCTCCTATCAAAATAGTAATATTTGGTTGTCAAGCGAGTATATGTAGAGGTGTTTTCTTTAGACTGTAATTTTTAACGTCTGATACTTTAATCATGTACATTCAAATTTAGCATTTTTATTTGGTGCTATATAAAATTCTTTCAGTATGCGTTTGCCTATAATTTTGTAAACAGCCTTCCATTTGAGTTGTGCAAGTTCTTTTGACCGATTCCCAACTTCGTTGTAGTTGAAAAGAGCTTAAGTTCTGCTTTCATTTTTTTCATAGCTTTCAGTCCGTTGGTAGCAGTTCCCAATTAGCAAACTATTTGCCTCGAATATGAAGATTGGAGGTTTCTCTCATATTGTGCAAAGGACGTGTTGTATAATTATGAACACAACGGTGGAATTATTGAAAATTTTCATTTGCTCATTCATAAACATTTGCATTAATATATATTATATATATATATATATATATATATATATATATATATATTTATGTACAAACATACATACACACACATTCTAGTGGCTCTAGTTGTGAAAGTTTCCTGGGTTTGATTAAGGAACGTCCCGGAATTCTCAAGACCAATTCTTTTAAATCCCATTTTTCCTCTGTTAACTTCATCATCAACCTTTCCTAATAGGAAAACGTTCATGGTGATTAATGAATAATAGGTAACATATATATATATATACAGTATATATTTATATATAATATATATAAATGCATATGTATGCATGTGTATTTGATAAATCATTATGTGCAGATGGATATGCCGATAGATTTTGCTTTACCCAAGTAGAGACGTTGTGACGGGGCTCCGAATCATCGAAGAAAAACAAGGAGTCTACTGCATTATTTGCATTTCATCAGAATGATCCGAAATAATGAGAGTTTGAAAGGGTCCATTCATGTCGAGTCCAATAATGATGTTTACGTCTGCAATGAACCTCACGAATCTCATATCGATGTCATCGATGGCTCTTATTGATGGGGTTATTGGTTTTACGCTCAAGTTCCCGGCGAATAAAATGACTCGCCTGGCTTTTGTATGTATGTATGTACGCTTGTATGTACATAGTATTAGTCATCTGTTTAGACAAGCGGCTCTCCCATTGGACTTTGTTTACAAACGAAAGGTGAACATTGGAGCAAGAAGAGTTAAGAAGTTGGACATGTAAATGAGAACAGAACAGAAGGAGCGGATGAAAAATAAAAGGTAAAAGGCAGTGCAACTTGCGGTCTAAGAAGGGACGTCTTAAAGGACTAAAAGTTCCTTGGTAGGGCTTCTGATAAAGTACTATGTAAGAGGTATCCCCAAAATATTGTACACCCACGATATATATATATATATATATATATATATATATATATATATATATATATATATATATATATATATATATATATATATATATATATATATATATATATATATATATATATATATATATATATATATATATAGAGAGAGAGAGAGAGAGAGAGAGAGAGAGAGAGAGAGAGAGAGAGAGATTCGTTGCCTGGTATGGTATTGAAGCGTTACCTATTGACGTACCTTTACTAGCAGCTACCCAGGGTCGCCGCCCTATCAAGTACCACCCATGTACTGGAAGACTTCCACCAGTGAATTTATAGGGAGAGGTTCCAACATGTCATTTCCTCAAGTTTTGATGCCAAAAATTGCAGTCCTGCAATCGCGAAGAAATGCCTTATCCAGTTCAACGAAGCACTTGTATTTTACATTGTTAGCTGACGGGTATAAAGTATATCTGGATGCTTGGTTTACTGATAGGTATTTTAGCCGAGTGCTTTTATCCAACTACACTTCGAGAGATGTAGCTCCTCATTGTTTATTTTAGCTCTCGTCTTTCTTGGATGAACAATACATTTTTTTGTATAATTCGAAAATGAATTATTTGTGCCACCACCTCTCGTCCCTGCTCTTCAACTGCTATTGATACTTTAAGTATATAATTATTGAGAATCATTGCCGAAGAACTTGGGTAAAATGTTGCATTAAAAGCCTAGGAAAGTAAAATTAAAGAGAAAAACAAATTGAGAGAGTTAAAATAGTTTCACTTTGTTCCATAATACGGGACTTGAAACCTTCGAAGGAAGTGCATCTAATGGATATGTATGTCTGCTGTTCCACATTAAGCTATTGTGTTGATGCTGTGTTTGGTAAAAGGTAATCATAGTTTGTCATTATTAAGTCTCATTTTTCCATGATTGGGCCATTCCTTTTGTGAGCGAACAGTTCTCCTCAGTAAGTACACAATTTCCAATAAAGATAGGAATTTCGTATTTAGGCGAACTTAGGAATATAAATTTCCCGTCTTGTATTTGGTCTGGAAAAAAGCAGTGCGTAAGTGGGAGAACTCTTTATTAGGGTGAAAATTATGTCCTGTTATTAAAAGGAGACCCAGCGTGTTGTTCAGGGAGATCTGATAGATCTGTGATGCAAATTGCAGCTTCCTTTGAGACTTAGGACTGTATATTTACTGTGGGAATCATTTTGTGCGTGAGTGTGTGCTGCACTTAGTAAAATGATATTTAGAATTAACGTGAGAACATTATCAGAGTAGATGGTATTTATTTACTCATAAAACTGAAAGACACAGGTACAGTTTATGTCGTTTTGAAACCATTTTGAATTGATCCATTATTTAAAATTGTTCTTTTAATTCATACCATGTTTATAGGATTTTATAATCAATTTATGTGACGCACAGATGTTCAGATGCCAGTTTCGGAATTTGTATCATCAGTTTCGAATCGAGCTCCAAAAGCGATCAATAATTAAAAGGATCCAAAACTATTGTTTTAATTTGAATTTCCATAATTCACAGAAAAGCAGGAGAATTTACTTTCATACTGTTACATATATATATTTTGTCAGTTATTTGTTAAATTGAGACTCGTTGTTTTAGGGTTAAACCTGGTAAGTGGGGTGCTAATTAGCCTCTGGAAGAGCTCTCGAGGGGTTATTCATAGTCGTTGGCTTCTGTGTTTTTTAGTGTACGTCTGTTTTTTTTTCTTGTTTACCTTTCAGTTTGTTTATTCGTTTTATGTTTATTCTTTTATCACTGCTTGTTTCATGAAGTCTCCTGATCTCGTTGAAAATAGATACTTAAACTATTTTTAGTAATATACTAGAGAGGAGAGCGAGAAAAAAGTATGGAAGGTAGTACAGTATTCCCGTTAAGGAAGCGGACAGTAACCCTAAGATAGTTAGTCCAAAGTGTAAAAGCAGTAGTGTATGTTTAGCTCCTCGTGTAATGCAACTGTATTTGATAAAAGTTTACGGGTGCACAATCTCGTATGTTTTTGTCTGTCAATCTCACTTTCTATTCATGTTGTGTTGTTGCTTTGTGATGTACAGCGTGTCAGTTTCTATTGGAGAGACATTTTAATGTAGGTAAGATGAACACCTCAATTTCATCTGTTGAGTTATTCAGAAGTGTTGCTGCTTTGTAGTTTTTTGCAAAAGAAAACTACTGTTGAGATGTCTTTGTCTGTCTGTCCGCACTTTCTTCTGTCCGCCCTCAGATCTTAAAAACTATTGAGGCTAGAGGGCTGCAAATTGGTCTGTTGATCATCCACCCTCCACTCATCAAACATACCAAATTGAAGCCGTCTAGCCTCAGTAGCTTTTATTTTATTTAAGGTTAAAGTTAGCCGTGATCGTGAGTCTGGTAACCTATAGGACAGGCCACCACCGGCCCGTGGCTGAAAGCTTTATGGGCCACGGCCCATATAGCATTATATGCTGTACAGAAAACTCGATTGCGCCGAAGAAAGTTCGGCGCATTTATTTTAATTGTTATTATTATCGTTGAAAACCTTGGTGCTGTGCTGCTAATTTCGTTGCAAATATTGAGCTTTAATTATGTACAATCAGATTCAAAAGTCCACCGACACTCGCTCATGTAGGTGATATCAGAGTCCTCTCCACACCAAGAAATGTGACTGTTATTGGACTGTTGAATTTGACTGTACTGATGAATGTCTTTGGTGACATTATTTTCCTATTACCAGGTTATATATACAGTTATATTAATTTTGGTCTCATTGTTTCAGCTTTTGTTGATATGTCTGGAATGCAGAATGTATTTGATAATAATTGTTGCGATGATTTTTGGTGGCTTTTTATTTACCTTTTACAGAAATAATGGTGTTCTTTAGCTGCAAGACGGCATTAACGTATTTGTGTTATATAAAAATTGAAAAATAATTTTATGGACAATTTTATGAGTTATATATTTATGGTTTGGAAATACTTTTCGTGTATTAGAATATTTTAAATATCAAGGTTACTCTTCTCTCTCTCTCTCTCTCTCTCTCTCTCTCTCTCTCTCTCTCTCTCTCTCTCTCTCTCTCTCTCTCTCTCTCTCTCTCATTGTTTACACAAGGTGACTGATGTATACCAAAGTTATACTTTGAGAGCAGTATTTAGCAGAGAAAGTCTTTTTCTTGTAATTTGATACAGAAGAGAAAGAAAGTTTTCCCCAGAGTTTGTGCAGTTAATAAAAAAGTTTTAGTTCTGAAGTTTATAGAAAAATGGATTTTTATTTATTCCTTCTTTTTGTTTTTTGATAAGTATCCTATTCTGTTCAGTTTCAGTAGATCGCTGTTAGGAAGGGGTGTTCATTGCTGTATTGGAAAATGTTAGTGAATTTATCACCAGTCCATTGTATGCTCTAAGGACTGTTTTTGTATCAGTAAAGCTATATAGTAAATAAAACAAGGAGAGGAGATACAAAAAATTCCAAAGAAGAGGAATTCAGGTTTGCACCGAAAATCCATCGCACGCGTCTAAGGTCTTCCATGGGAACAGCTGACTACAAAGGAAAAAGGGAAGGCTTTAATTGAAAAGTAAATATTTTAGAGCGGCCTTTGATTGAGTGAGGTTTTGATCCCTTGTCTTTCAGTAGCGTTGAATTTAGGCGGCTTTGCCCTTGCTGTATAAAAACAGTGAACTTCTGATCCTAGGCACTATTTATTGTCATTACAAGTACTGGCATTTTTTTTGTTGACAGTGAATTACTGGAAGGATCTTGCATATTAAGAAGGTATTATATATGGTAATATATATATATATATATATATATATATATATATATATATATATATATATATATAAAATATATATACATACACAAGTAAATACATAATGCAAGACAAACTACGCTGATTGTAGTTTGTCTTGCATTATGTATTTACTTGTAGAGATATACAGTATATATATAAATATATATATGTTGTGTGTGTGTGTGTAAAAACTGGATTTGCATATTCCTAGAGAGAGTACACATATGTACAGATACATTTAGCATATATATATTTTTTTTTACATACAATCAATGTTTTGATAATTCAATCTTGCATTAAGAAGAATAGCTTCATATATGATAGTTTTTATTCGTTACACATACAATATATTGAGGTATGACTATGCATTACTTTGGTAAATTTGAGAGTTCATTATTGATATCCCATGCCAATTTGGCTACTTCCCTTTCCACCGTAGCTTTGTCTACTGGCAGTTGGGTTACCCTGGCCAACTTGACCAAAACCATAACCACTCAGACCATTTCCAGTGCCAACCGGGCCCTTGCTGGGTGCAAAAATGTTGCTGTTTTGACCGGATCCCGGACTTCTGTAGCTAACCTTATTACTTCCTGAACCACTACCTTTTTGGTTTCCAACTCCAGCTTTTCCCGTGTTTGTTCCTTGGCCCCCATATGACCTATTTCCCTGATTTGTTCCTCGGAGCCCTTTCCCACTGTTTCCTTGGCTTGTTCCTTGTCTTCCATATGAACTTATTCCATGTCTTGATCCTTGACTTCCATATGAACTTATTCCATGACTTGATCCTTGACTTCCATATGAACTGCTTTCATGACCTGATCCTTGACTTCCAAATAAACTTATTTCATTGCTTGATCCTTGACTTCCATATGAACTGCTTCCATGACTTAATCCTTTACCTCCGTATAAACTGCTGTCCTGACCTGATCCTTGACTTCCATATAAAGTGCTTCCCTGACCTGATCCTTGACTTCCATATGAAGTGCTTCCCTGACCTGATCCTTGACTTCCATATGAAGTGCTTCCCTGACCTGATCCTTGACTTCCATATGACGTGCTTCCCTGACCTGATCCTTGACTTCCATATGAAGTGCTTCCCTGACCTGATCCTTGACTTCCATATGAACTGCCTCCTTGACTTGAGCCTTGAATTCCATATCCACTACCTCCCTGACTTGTCCCTTGGCTTCCATATCTATTATTTCCGTGATTTGTTCCTTGGCTTCCATATGAAGTACTTCCATGGCTTGATCCTTGACCTCCATATGAACTGCTTTCATGACCTGATCCGTGACTTATATATGAACTGCTTCCCTGACTTGATCCTTGACTTCCATATGAAATGGTTCCATGACTTGATCCTTGACTTCCATATGAACTACTTCCATGACCTGATCCTTGACTTTCATATGAAGTGCTTCCCTGACTTGATCCTTGACTTCCATATGAATTGCTTCCCTGACCTGATCCTGGACCTCCATATGAACTACTTCCATAACTTGTTCCTTCACTTCCATATGAACTGCTTCCCGTACCTGATCCTTGACTTCCATATGAACTGCCTCCCTGACTTGTTCCTTGTGTTCCATATCCAAATCCCATGCCTACTTGGCTTGCCTGACCTAGCCCTTGGCTTCCGTATCCATTATTTCCATGATTTGTTCCTTGGCTCCCATATCCACCACTATTTCCCTGATTTGTTTCTTGGCCTCCATATCCAAATTCCATGTTTCCGTGGCCTTCATAAAATCTGCTTCCCTGACTTGTTCCCAGACTTCCGTTTGAACTGCTTCCTTGACTTGTCCCTTGGCTTCCATATTCACTATTTCCATGAATTGTCCCTTGGCTTCCATATCCAGTGTTTCCCTGACTTGTCCCTTGGCTTCCATATCCATTTCTCTGATTTGTTCCTTGGGTTCCATATCCACTATTTCCCTGACTTGTCCCTTGGCTTCCATATCCACTGCTTGCATGATTTGTCCCTTGGCTTCCATATCCATTATTTGCATGATTTGTTCCTTGGTTTCCATATCCACTGTTTCCCTGACTGCTATATGCAAGTGTACCTCCTGTCTGAACATTGCTCTGGCTGCTGTAGGCAGTGCTACCTAGCTCAGATACTTGATCACCATAGTTGGAACCAGTGTTAAACCCACCCATTCCCTGGCCAGTATAGATAAATTCATTGTTAATCTGACTTGTTCCTTGACCGCTGTAGATATGTCCATCACCTTTCAGACTAGTCCCTTGTCCTTCACTGCTGTAAGATGGCTTGAAAGTGACAGCTGCCCCGTAGCCTTTCGGATGCTTTGCTTCTCCTTCGTAGGTGACTTTGGCTACGTAGCCATTCAGGGAATCGGCTGTGTATTCCACCTGTAAATGGATGTCTGTTTTACAGTGCATTCATGTATGGATAATTACATACGCACTCGCGTATTTATCTTTATGTATTTACTGCACAAGAAAACATTGTTTCAACGATAGATTACTGTTCATTATCAAGTTCATAACTCGTACTTACATGTTGCTTACGGCCGTCTGGCAGCAGAACAGTATAGGACCCAGAGACTACATTCCCATCAGATTTTTCCTTATGACCATATTGAAGACCTTTGTAGTTATCTTTGACATCATAGCCAAATTCGTAAGGGAGAGGTTCCTATTAGAATCAAGGATTAGCTTATAATTCACACAACTATAGATTTCTCAAATACTCCATGCACATCAAATAAAAGCTGCTTTACAATTATCAAATTGTACTTTCTCAGAAGCTTAGAAGGTGGGGGTTTCTGTGAGTGTTCGATTAAAACATATTTTACGTAAATTTTACCTTGAAATTCGTTAACAAAGACCCTACTTACCGAGTTGTATTCGGGTTCAGCAAGAGCCAGTGCTAAGGCCGCGTAGCTTATCAGTAGTAACGCTATTGTCTGAAAACAAGAAATGAGGAAACATTGATCGTTGTGTGTCTTTCGTGGATAGTAAAATATTTCCTTGCCTTTTCTCGGGAGCAACTCTCTGTTAGAGTAAACTGCGTAACGATGTATGAAATATATGATTTTTAGGTCTCGTCAGTTTTATCACTAAGTACAAACGTTTCTATGTAATAAATAATCAGCATATTTCTAGAACATTTTTACTAGTGTATATTGTGCACTGTCTTGCCAACGGATTGCGGTACTTTGCAATTAGTCGCCCTTTAGCTCTCCAGTCATTTGTGTTATACAAAGATGTCTGAATTACTGAAGTGACCATAATGTATTCCACTAGGAAAAGAGTCATCCTTGGGCAGGTTATTATACTTTTGTGTTTCATAGACGAATTTTAAAAGATTGTGAATTAGGCTGTCTGTCCCATATTTTGTTCATAGATAATACTTCTATGTATTGCTATCAGAAGAATATATCAGTTTTGGAAAAGTTAGAGAGATTTAAAGATATTTCATTCTAGCCGCCTCTGTTATAGCTGATTTCATTGATCTGTTAAAATAGATGGATGAAAAAAAGTGTACCCGTAAGAATCAGATGGTCGTTTTCATATATCATTACATCCTACATACATGCAATATTAAAACATGTCACCGTTTTCCCTGGTTCATTTACGGCAGTTAGTTTTTAGTCTTTGCATTATGTTTGCGTATTTGGGCATTTAATATTTTATGCATTTATAAATCGGCGTACCAGTGTTTTTCTTGAGTTAATGGGGTCGCTTTAACGTTTGTAGATTGCAATTTACCTTATAGGCCACCATTTCTCCCAACTGCCTCCGTTGTATAAAGCCCCAAAAGTCCGACTGTCAAGATGCGGCAGCGACGGATGCTTTTATATCACAATTCATGAACGTTCGATAGGTCATTGATGCCGTCGTATAATAATTATTATGAACAAACTCCTTTCTCTTGCTCAATCATTCCCGGCAGATATGACACAATTGCAAAAATAAAACAGATGACCTCGCTTTCATGCTCTTCTTCCTCTTCTTCTTCAGAAAATTATGCATAAGATGATCTTCTCTCTCTCTCTCTCTCTCTCTCTCTCTCTCTCTCTCTCTCTCTCTCTCTCTCTCTCTCTCTTTGATATTATAACCATAATGTTAGCGGTAAATGACCTGGTTCATTGGGTGTGCGGCTTGATTCAGTTGCATGTATTGAATATATGCATTTGTATTGTAATATAAGTATTCGTAATGCCCCAAGTCATCTTCCATGTATGTTTCAAATATCGGGGTACAAAGTACATTTATTGGTAATTTTAGGCTCGAATGTAATTCAAAATTGAAAATTCCTTAAGTTACCATAGTTTTAAGAGAGAGAGAGAGAGAGAGAGAGAGAGAGAGAGAGAGAGAGAGAGAGAGAGAGAGAGAGAGAGAGAGAGATTTTCTGTTTAGGTCATCTTCGTATTTGAAATTTAGGTCTTCTTTGCAATCAATTACGTGAAAAGAATGTCTTGGGAAGGTTGGATGTTTATTTCATCTGCCGACCGGGAAAAGAAGCAAGAATTATTTCATTAAAAGAAGAAAATTATTGCAGCCTAGGGAATGAATGAGTTTGTTTCTATCGTCTTCATTATACTTTACATTAGAGATGAATTTCCGGATGTTTAGTCTTTTTCCTTCACCAGAGGGGTGTGATGACCTTTTTTTTTTTTTTGAAGCCAATTGCTAACATCATTATGAAATCAGTCTTCCACCGAATCAGTTTTTTCTATAAAATATTCATTAGAAAATTACATTGTTTCTATGAAAATTTAACTTATCCAGAAGATCAGAGAAGGCGGTTAGCAAAAATAACTTTGAAAGTAGGTATGTTTATAAATCCATTAAACGTATTAAGCCACGACCTACCGAACAATGGGGAAAACCTCTGAAATAAATGCGCAGAGAAGTAAATAGAATGATTTTGTTATACTGACTTCACTGTGTCTTGTTTAGATCTTGACATCCTCACTAGTTGTTGTTGGTATAATATTTTTCCTGCAAGAACAGTTTCAGAATATTCATTTGTTTTCCTTCTAAGGTCATGTTTTAGTTTCGGTTTGTTGTTTATCTGTTGGAAGGATTACGCAAAAGTTTATGCACGAAAATTTTACCTAAGGTGGTCCTAGTTCTGGCGACAGGTGATTAGATTTTCGAGGAAACTAGTGAAGATTTTCAGGTCTTAGAACGCTCTTGTTGAACATGGAATTTGCTCATTACTGGACTTGATGCTAAAATTTCAAAGAGCACTGACTGAAATCGATCGTTTCAAGTAAATCCGTTGGTCGTAATGTTTGTAAATTATTATTTTGATGAAATATTAGTTTAAATTGCTATTACGTGGGACCTTTGTAAATATTGTGGCTATATTGGTTTTAATTGTTATTACGTAGAGCATTTGTAAATTATTATGATTTATTGGTTTTAATTGTCATTACAGCAAAGTAATTTCCAATATAAATTTCGCCGGTTTGGAATTAAGGATATTTTGGTCTAATCGCAAAACTTTAGATAAAGACGTTTTTTGTTTCGTACATACTGTTATGCTGTAGTATCGGTGTGAGCCATAAGTAGGAAATTCGATGTATCCATCAACTTTACAGATATGTATTCCGAATAGGCATATAAGCGTAAAATCGGCACTTACTGGATAGGAGAAGTTCCAGTGTCAGATACTTCATATGAATTGACAATTATCACAGTCGATTACGTGACCGTAAGACGTCACTGATGGACCTACACTCCGTAAATAACATGTTTGTTTTTCTTTTCTTAATATCACAGCTACTACATTAATTAAAAATTATTCATAAAAAGGAATAATAAAGCTAATATCGAAATGATCCAAACATGAAGTGCTACAATGAAAAATAAAATTATCCATTGTGTTCATGACTCTTCCATATTGCTGTCTCACCTTTGAGATTGGGATTAGTGTATAATGAAAAAAATATTTTCTTAATATTAATATTGTTCTTTCGAATAGTAACAAAACACTATAGTCATCTCATATGTCTCTTCTTGCGACTTTTGACTTAAGCTTAATACCTTACGTTTTATGATTCAGTCGAAACTCATCTTAATAATGTTGGTGTATCATGTAAAGAAATTTAAATATGGCATTAGAAAATCACGTTATTTAATACCAAGACACAGAAAAAAATTTATTCAGATGTGACGCCGTCGAATGATAACTTTTAAGCTGTATGATAACGCTGATTTTGGCAGCGTTATCCTACTGTAATGTTGATCTCTTGTCAAGTAGCGCACGTATACACATGGAATATTAATAAACAAAGTAAAATATACGGAATAGTGATAGAGTATGTGCGCTTTGTTTTCTTTTCTTTACAGAGAGAATCCACTGGAGGAGAACTAGTCAGTTCAAGTCAAATGCTTCAGTAGACGACACGGAAAACATTTTTAGCCCTGGATAAAACATGAACAAAATTTGATCGTTACGGTATTACCAATTCAGAATTTGATCATTACAGTATTACCTATTCAAATTTGATCATTATAGTAGCCTATTACCTAATCAAAATTTGATCATTACAGTATTACCAATTCAAAATTTGATCATTACAGTATTGCCAATTCAAAATTTGATCGTTATAGTATTACCAATTCAAAATTTGATCATTACAGTATTACCAATTCAAAATTTGATATCATTACAGTATTACCAATTCAAAATTTGATCGTTACAGTATTACCAATACCAATTCGAAATTTGATCATTACAGTATTACCAATTCAAAATTTGATATCATTACAGTATTACCAATTCAAAATTTGATCATTACGGTATTACTTATTCAAAATTTGATTAAATTAAAATCGAAGAGAAGAAAGATATCATGAAAGTAAATAACACTGGGAAGGCGACAAACATTAAATTCGGGAAGGTGACAAACAGAATGAATATAACTGAAGAGTAAAAAGAGGAAGACCTTCTATAGACAAAGTAACTCTTCATGATTATGTCTAAGAGAATAAATTAGAGAAATTTAAATGTGTGTGATGACTGTTATTTATGTAAACAAGAGATATTCATTGAGAAAAAAAGCACAAAACAAAGGAAATAGAGGACTTTTAAATAAAATACAATAATAAAGAGGAAAACTTGCACGATAATGTCATAGTAAGACGTGCCGTCGAAAAACGTAAAGCCTTAGCCTTTCATTCTAAAATGGAAGCTTGACAGCGATATTTCGGAAATTATAGAAATGTCCTTAATTCTACTTTGATAGTGCTGCAGATCGAACATTCCTCCTAAGAAATGCTTCCCTCGTGAAATCACCGAATGGACCAAGCAACATAGGCTCGTGGAAAAAGGCTACAAACATTTTAAACATTTTAAAGCTAGTTTTGCTTAAGTTTGCTTTTCCTTTATACTTATTTCCACCTATACCATAGTGTCCTCTTTTATTTTTCTTTTATTGTTTGATAATGCACAATCATCCTCAGAAGTTCAACTGGTTACAGCCAGCATAAATCCAGAATTCGTCGGTACTAGAGCTGCATCATCTGTTTTGACTGCCCGATGTAGTAACCGTAATTAGGAGAACATGTAGTTCACTCTCAGAGTTTGTAAATAAAAAGGAGAAGAACAAGAATTTCAAGAACGGAATGTGGGAAGAGGGAGGACATTACAGATCAGGTGGGAAGAGTTTAAGGAATGTTTGGGAGCTGGAGGTGCTTTAACAAGCAGAAGGGTCATATATAATAGAGATGTAAGATATAAGTGAATAAGTAGCAATGGGAAAAGTATTGAAAGTACGTTAAAGGATCATATTTGAAGAGAAAAAGTAGTCCTCGTGGTAATGAAGTAAGGGGAAGGGGCAACGAAGAAAGAAACAGTAGGTAGAAAGATGCAAAAGAATTGAAAATAATTAGAAATCCAGAGAAGAAATATGAGCAAAAAGAAGTTGAGGTAATATTCAGAGGGAATAACAGTTTATGAAAAAAAAATAAAGTTGGCTGGATTATTATTATTATTATTATTATTATTATTATTATTATTATTATTATTATTATTATTATTATTCAGAAGGTGAACCCTATTCATTTGGAACAAGCCCACAGCAGCCATTAGTTCCTCGTTGGACGGGTCGATATCGTTCTCGGCTAGCACTTTGCTAGGCCTGCGTTCGATTCTTCGGCTGGCCAGTGAAGAATTAGAGGAATTTATTTCTGGTCATAGAAATTCATATCTCGCTATAATGTGGTTCGGATTCCACAATAAGCTGTAGGTCCCGTTGCTAGGTAACCAACTGGTTCTTAGCTACGTAAAATAAGTCTAATCCTTCGGGCCAGCCCTAGGAGAGATGTTAATCAGCTCAGTGGTCTGGTTAAACTAAGTTATACTTAACTTTTTTCCACAGCAACCATTGACTTGAAATTCAAGCTTCCAAAGAATACGGTGCTCATTAGGAAGTAAGAGAAAGTAGAGGGAAATACAGAAAGAAGTAATCTCACCTGTTAAAAAGAAAAAATAAATTAATAAATAGATAAAAAATGTAATCAAATGCAAGAAGAATAGCATTAGGGTATAGTACGTTACTAAAATATCGACATGATAAGAAACAACGAAAGATTACGTTAGGAAGTAGTAATACATCTATACAGTGAAGAAAGAAGGAAGCGGACTGAATCAAGAGCCAAACCTGTACTTAGTTTAGTACTGGAGAGTGTACTGCTAAACATGTGAGTAGATCTCATCTAGAGTATCGAAAAGGTTAGCACGCGTGGATAGCAGCATTAGAACAGATGGAAATAAAAATAAATAAGCGCCTTGTGAAAGTTACGATGTCATTAGGAATTTAAAATGTGAAAGAACTAACGACCTTGGAAAAATTAATAGTAAATATGGTAAAAAAAAAATTGTCAAGGAATGCCCAAGTATTCAGAAAAGTACAGTAGCAGCAGTCGCAGATGACTTAAAATTGAATCCTAAAAAGAAAAAGGAGAACAGGCAGCACTGATCTGCAAGATTTTGTTTTGATGATTACAGAAATTACAAAAACCATTAGTGAACATTTGCCCTCGTTTTACCATAGGATATGAAATAAAAGATGAAACATGTACCTTGCAATGTTCTCTCATAGACAGCCATAGAGTAGAAAATCCTTTGGATCACTTTGCTATTGAATTGCACATTTAATTCATGAATACTGTATATAGTTGTTTTTCACGATGAATTTAGGCATTTCATTTATTTTATGCCGACGTTTTCATATAGTATTAAAGCTACGGGTAATAACTTTTTTTAATGATGATTACGTACTGATCGAATTTAGTTTCTAATAAAGAAATCAATAGAACATCGCTTCATTAATTTCGGTGGGGAGGTATTCAAAGTACGGACACGCGTGTGGTTTTCAAAAGTTTATTAACGACAGAGTTGCCATGATCCATTTTTTTTTTTTTTTTTGTCATTTGACCATTGTTCGTGAATAATAATTCTAGTAGTTTCTGCTAGTTTTTTTAACATCAAATTTTTAAAGTATTTTCATATATCCATACACAATGAAATAAATTTATAATTTTCTTACTTTTATTTTGAAGATTGCTGAGGCCCGAGGGATTTCCCATTAGCACCTAACAGAATAATTGTGCGCATGTATTTCTCTAACTGAAGAGTGAGGGTTCTCCATTTCACATGATAATCCGCATTAAAATAACAGTGAGATTTACCACCTTAAACCTCGGCATAACAGAATCTACTATAATTCAGAGAAAACAGATTCGATACATGTATCATAGATGTGCCAAACAATACATTCTCCAAGGAAATCAGTTACGGCCCGATTGGTATCATGTATTTGCCCCTCTGACGTTTCTCCAATTGAAATGAGTAATTGGAATCCATAGAGATATTGCTATTGTGTTTGGATGTTTGGAAATTCTTTATATTGAATCGAGAGTCCTGACTGTGAGACCAGAGGATAAATGGTATCAATTTAGAAAAGGTTGTTCGTCATAGATTATGATTTAAATGATGGAAGTTGTTGAGGATTTTGGCAAAACTAATGCCATTTGCTCTCTCTCTCTCTCTCTCTCTCTCTCTCTCTCTCTCTCTCTCTCTCTCTCTCTCTCTCTCTCTCTCTCTCTCTCTGTTATGAAATTATATGTTATTTAGAAAGAGTTTTATCTTACAACACCTTACGTTGACTGTATTGTAGTTGCGAATTTTTTAAAATTATTTTTATTCGATTAAATAAGCACTCGCATGTGATGGTAGAGAAATTTTTTAAGGGAAGTAAGTAATTAACACGTATAATGAAGATTGTGCGCTTCGTTTTGCTTTGTAATATGTTATTTCTGTGTTTTTCGTCCTTTATCCATACTCGTAAAAATGGGAAAGGAAAGGAAAGTTGTTTTCCATTAATACTTTATTGTAGACAGTGCAACAGCCGAAAACCTGTGAGGAGTTTTCAACACGAGCCGTGATGTCTGTTGAATTAGTATTTGTCCATCCTTTATTGATTAGTGTAAAGGGGCACAAAGGCTCATATCTTGCAGCATGTTTGCTGTTCAGTAAGCTTTCGTGTTTCATTCTACATTGATACATTTATTTTCATATTCATTTTATTCTCTCGGTTCTTTAAGGAATGTTCTTGAAGCTCTGCTAAGCTCACATGTCAAGACATTGGACCCCTGGGTATTCAAAAGGGCGTTAGAATTGACATTCTTATGCATGATAAGATGAAGTCAGATTTAGGACAAACGAACAGAATTTGTATTAATATTTCTTTATTATATGTCAGTCGCTAGAAACGCTTATCATGCCACTTGGCTGCCTCTGCCACCCATATATCCCTGCATGTTTCCGCCTTGGTCACTGCGTTCATGCCTGCTGTCACCTCCTGCATCTCCATGGTTGCCGTAGTCAAATCCGTCAGCATCCTTGGCGCTTTGATTCTGTCCAGATTCGTTGCCAGTTTGACCGCTTCCGTTCTCATCAAAGAAGAATCCGCGACTGCTTCGGCCATACCTTCGGGCATCATTCCCAGATGACGGTTTGAAGGTTATGGCCTGCCCAAACTCTTTAGGATGGTGAGCCTCTCCCTCGTAGGTAACCGTGGCTACATAGCCTCTTCGGTCATCAGCTCTGTATTCCACCTGTAAGTACGTCAAGGAATGAAGTTATAACTATTGTCATTGCGTTGGAAGCTCGAAAATAACAGCGGTGTTTGAGAATTACCTCGTTAAATTGTAAGTTAATCTAAAGCATGGATATCAAGTAATGCAGCAAATCACGAACAAGACATATCTCGTTCTTTAATCCGAAATTCGTAAGGGTCTCTTGCCCCAGAACTGTTTGAAGGCTGGTTTTCATTGCATGTTTTCATCACAAAACGTCTTAAATATTGTAGTCTGTTACCGCGCAGTATATTTGGTTTAAAGGCTGTGAACTATTGAAAAGTTCGTTTTAGGCCAGGTTCTCTTCAGGTATAATGTAAAGAAAAATGTAAACGTTATGATATTCGGATAACAAAAGATATCAGCTAGATAATTTCTTACATGTTGCTTACGGCCATCTGGAAGGAGAATTGTGTAGGAACCGTAGACAGCATTTCCACTAGACTTTTCCTTGCGGCCGTATTGTAATCCTTGGTACTGGTCAGTGACGTCGTAATGGAAGTCATATGGTAAGGCCTTATTGGAATAAAAAATTTTGGGGGACAGTAGTATATGTTTTAATTAAAAATTTTTGATTGAAAGTGCTTAAATTCTATAGGGTAGTTTTTATACAAAATGACAGAGATTTTTTTTTTTTAAAGCAGATACTCACTGATGTGTATTCAGGTTTCGGGTGAGCCAACGTTGAACTGAAGAAAGCAATCAAGCAGGCTGTTATTTTCTGGTGGCAAGAGAAATGAACGGGATAATTTATTAATTTACTGGTCATTTGGTTCTTGAAATACAATTTTGTATGCTCATCGTGATTACTGCATTATTTTGTAGAAATCTGTCGTGCTCACGTGCATAAACATACATATATACTAATATACATATACACATATACGTATATGCTGTACGCAAAGAGAAAGAAAAATAGAGTGAAGCCACACAACAAAGAAAGCGATAGAGTTTAGGATTCTGGGAAAATAGAAGAAACTAGAGAATTTCAAGCTTGGATGTAGCAAGTACATTTAGTAGTATATGTATGTTCATTAATTTTCACAAAAGTGTCGGTTTTTGTTCTTTTGAGTGTGGCTGCGAAATTTTCTCCGATGTTAATTCGTTAAGGTATTTCTGTCTTGATTTTTACTGTACGATACCTAAAAATGTGAAGGTATGGACTTAATGTTTCTGGAACAGCCCTCATTTTCTTGAGTGAACACATTTCATATTTTTAGAATATCCATGTTACAAAAATTTTCTCTCTTTTTTTTTCCTTATATGCTTTTGGAGTGGTAGATATATGTATTTCAAAAGTTTGGTGTTAAAAGGTTGACACATCTCTTGTTTTCATTTTGTCTCATGAGCGGATGGATTTTCATTGTCATTATGTAGATTACTGACACCCAGATTTATTTAGATTTTTAGATTTTGGCAGAGCTTTGATGTTGGTGTGTTAGAAATACATCGTCGTCTGTGCTCTTGTTGTTTTTCATGTATTATTAAGGAAGAATTTGTTTTTACGTGTATCTCAAAATTCACCATGGAAGATTTACGGTACAAGGTGCCATGTCTGCTCTTTGGTGGTGTTCAGTGGTGTCACGGAAGACTGACTGTGATATTTTGTTATCTGTCGATGCTTTTATACTCCAGTATTCTTTGAAGTTTTCATGTGAGCGATTTTGATTATGAATTCTTGAAATAAAACCTGATGACAAATAAAATAATTTGGATTCGATTTCAGAAATTTAATTGAAAAATTCTTCGAAATTTCACGTCTTTTCTTCATTCATGTCTTTCACTGAATATTACCTTTCCAAAGTTCTTTTTTTTTTTTTTATTGGAACAGGCCTAGAAGAACAATAACTTGAAAAGCAATCCTTTTCAGAATCGAATGCCCATATGGAAAAAGTGTCAAGTACATTTCTGATCTCGAGAAATTAAAAATAGATATATGGATAAATATATAGTGAAAGCTTCTTTACTGCGGCAGGGAAGGGACTCTCACAAGCAATTAAATTTCCCGCAGACCGAGATCGTTTCTCTTTTGATGTTTATCCATCCGTTTGTGTCTTTGGTAGATGGCAATAAATCTTCCAATATCCTATCTGCTATCATATATTCTTGTCGATTTTGTAAGGCGTTGCAGGTTGAGAGTGGTTTTCTGTAGCCGATCATGTATTTATAGTTGAACAACATTTGCAGGCCATGTTTGCCTCTTTCGCATTCAGCAAGTTGAACATTAACACCCTGCAGTAAGACACTCGCTTGAAACAAATTCAGCATTTGAACATTAACAAACCCAGCAGTAAGACACACACGTGAAAGAACTCTAACAATACTAATCCATACATCCCTGTTTGTTAATACCTTTTTGGTGAAGGTAAGAGGATTGCATGTTGTTAGTCTCTCTATTTTGAATTGGCGCTATCCAGCAGGCAAACGTTTTAGATTTTATGGTAAAAGCCTGAGAGGTTTTGGTATTATAATCTCGAAATTTCATCGTTCAGTGACAAGTAGGGTTCATATAGAAGATGTCTGAACATATGTTCTCTCTCTCTCTCTCTCTCTCTCTCTCTCTCTCTCCAGAGCCGTGCTAATGTCCACCCCCTAAAGAAAAATATTGAGAAATGTTCATTGCCTTTCAGTCAAGACAAAGCTCATTTTAAAAAAACATACGGGATTTCCTTTTCCAGTAATGGAACATCTTTTTTAAAGACTAGAAGTAAACCGCATGGTCTCCTATGTACTTGAACTTTTGTACTGCACCACGTCTTGTAATTATCTCATCTCCAGTTTCATACCTAACTCAAAATAGTCAATATGAAGATGATTCCGGTTGATTAACCGTATTTTCTTCTTTTCCCACTTGATGTCCTTATTTCCGCAAATGTTTTCTTCCAGTTCAACCTTTCTTTTGTCTTTGTTGAGGTAATTCCCCAGAAAGAAGATATATTTCGTGGCTGAGTGTTTTCCTTTAACGTCGGCAGTGTACGAAACTTCTTATTTTCCGTTTTAGTCGGACGAACTCATGATTGAGGAACATGCGCCTGGCGTTGATTGATGACTCACGTCAAGTCTAATAGGCCAGACGCTTGTTTTTAATATTTAAATTCAAATCCTTGAACATCCATCTCTCTCTCTCTCTCTCTCTCTCTCTCTCTCTCTCTCTCTGAATTTCTTGTTTACTGATCCAGAACCCCCCTGCCCAGCCACCTTCTTAAAGCGGTAAGGCGAATAGTGAAGGCATTCGTATGTTGATCCGTTTGTCTGGCATTTTTACTCATTGTTGAAAATTGGTGGATTTTGATGATTTTGCACATAGCTGGCACTTTTCGTGATCTTTAATAGTTATAAAATGATTATAAAGTTATAAAATGATCCAGATTTCACAAGTTGGGTAGGGGGAATGGCCGGGAATCTCAGATTTACTTTGCAAGACTGGAGTTTTGATTATAATCTCGTTGTCTTCACAATACTAAGTGGTTTCAGTAACATTTTCAACGTCTTTTACTCTTATTACCTTGGGCGATTTACAAGATGATATAGGTTAAACATTTATTTTTTGTGAAATCTCAGATTTATTTTTTGGCTAATCGGAGGTTTTGAGCAATGTCTTTTTGAGTCCAGAAAGAATTATAAAGTGATTTCACCGATTTTTTGCACATAGCTGGAACTTATGATAACGCTGCAGAGTGAAGGTGTTAGGGCGGATGGCGGTGTCGCTTCGTTGCACATACTTGCTTTTGTGTTATCATAGGTATTGAGTCATTTCTTTTTGAAATTGTTTTGAAAGCCTCATGGCATATAGCGAAAAGTAAAAAATTAATATAATGGTTGTTTCTTACGTCTTTTGTCAGCATCTCCAATATGTAGATTCACTTGGTTGACCGTAATTTCAAAATGAAAGGTCACTGCTCCGAGGAGTTAGCAGGATTAAGTCTATAATTGAAGGGAGCATGATATCATCCTACTTCTTTGAATCCGCAAAAACTAATAACAGCATCAATTATCACCGCAGATTTTCAGATAATATACTGTATGTTGAAATCATCAATCATGTAAGAGAAATTGAAGTCAGTTTGAAATTGGCAGTTAAGTATTGTAATTTTGCTACTGAGGGCTGTTAAAAAACATTTATCGTAGAGACTGTTGATGATTGCCTCGTGACATTCTCCATGGAGTAGAAATTATTGAATGTAAAGATTTCGTTTGTAGTGAATGAGTGCAACGTTTTTTTTATGTATAGTTGTAAAAGGCAGCCGAAGTCATATGAATAAAATACGAAGTTCGTTGAGGCCAGTTATCTAAAGCGCATGGGTGGGTAACGATATATTGTGTGAGGTCGATTAGACTAATCAGTGTGTGTGAAGGTCGGCAGGGTCAGTTGCATATTATGATTATGTTTGTCATTGAGATCAGTAGTGAAATAAGTAAAGATCAGTGTGATCAGTTGTGAAACTGTTTGAAATCTCCAGTCGTCTTCATGCCCCTGCTACTTTCACCCGTAATGATAATTAAGAATGATTGTAAGAGTATAATCTCTCTCTCTCTCTCTCTCTCTCTCTCTCTCTCTCTCTCTCTCTCAAGAGTATAATCAGTCTCTCTCTCTCTCTCTCTCTCTCTCTCTCTCTCTCTCTCTCTCTCACACACACACACATTTATACTCTTAAGAGTTAGGAAGAGTAATTTTTAACTTGACTTAAGAGATCAACAAGTTTGTTAATACGAAAATGTCCCCGTGCAAAGGAAATCTCTCATTTGCGAGATGTCCATTGCACGTGGACATTTTTCAAGTAATTTTATTATAATATAAATTCCAGTAAATCTCTACAGGTGGAGGATTACCTTTATTATTGTTGTAGTTTATGAGAATGTTTATTTTCATTTTCTCTGTTCCTTCTAGACTAAAGTAAGCACAGGTGGTATGCATATGCAAATTGTACTTATGTTTGTGTTTATTACCTATCCATTTTATAGGTCTATAAATTCTCTACACGTAATTTACTTTACAGGACAAGTAACATCTACATGTATTGAGACGTCATAAACATATGCCGATGAATATTAATTACCCTCATCCTCTTCCACCAGGACACTTTTCTATTAGTAATGATACTATATAGACAAATTGATTATGCAGATTAGCATATCAAACTACTGTATTTAGGACATGAAGTTGAGGTAGAGGTGCATTTTGTTGATGTCCAGTCTTCCACCTATTATTAATTTATATAAACAGAGGAAAACCCTTTACAATGTACATTTTTATATTAAAAGCTCGTAGGTGATACATTTTTTCACTGACTGTTGTTATTCGTGAGGTTATCCTCAAGTTATCTATGAATTATTCGCGCAACGTGTAATGGAGATCGAATCAGTTATTCTTTAGGGGCTGTACAACTGGAGCGTAAAAGATTTAATGAACTTCAGTATTTGCGATTTGTTCAGATAAGTCGTTAGTTCTTAACATTCACAGATTTGGTGTTTTCTTCTGGTGCCATCTGTTTGCTATATATGAACAGGATTTCTGTAGTAGTACCTGATACTTGAGTTCATTGAACGGGTAAAAGAATGTTTTCCACATGGTACAACTTGGCTCCAAGACCAATAGCGTTTAAACGATTTTTTAACTTCGAGTATAAGTAGGATTTTAGTTTAAAAGACCACTGAGCTGAGCGAGCGTAATATATCACTATAGAGTTGGTTGTCACGGTTTTACTAACCATTATAACCCAACTTTACTAACCATTTTGACTCAACTGTACTAATCATTATGACTCAGCTTTACTAACCATTATGACCCAACTTTACTAACCATTATGACCCAACTTCAGTAACCATTATAACCCAACTATTTTTTTTGTCTTTCTAAAATGTTGAATACGTTTCGGTGGCTTATAAATGTGTGTGTTTGTGTGTGTGTGAGAGAGAGAGAGAGAGAGAGAGAGAGTGAGAGAGAGAGAGAGAGAGAGAGAATGATACATAGTAGCAAGTTTTGCTGTTTGTTTTAATATAGAATGTAAAATGAAAGATGACAGAAAGCGCGCACCGTTCTTGGTGATTTTTCACTACTTTCATAATATGAAAAATTGCATTTTGGTATTTGCGTTTTAATAAGAATTCTTTGTGGGATCCATTTCCAGTTTATATAATTTTGACTTCGATCTTATTGTTGTTAATATAATAATATGAAAGAGAAATGCGGAGTTGCAACATTGACAGGTTTATTAAATTCCTGTCTTCAGAAGCGTGGAAACTTGACTGCATATTTTGTTCAGTGAGCGAGGAAGAAATAAATAATTTTCGATTCAGTTTTCATCATGTCTATTTTCCCCGCCTGGCATGAGATTACGGAATGACCGTGAAATGCTGCTTATATCAAGAGCGTATGAGACCGCAAACCTCGTCAAGACTGAGTGGTCAAAATCCCTCCCCACCAACCATTCCCCACATGCCCCCAGCACACCCAAAAAAGCTCCCTTATTCACATCGCGATCTTCACCACAAATTGCAAGTCACAAGGTGTAACTTGTATCTGTCACCTTTAGTGTGTATGTCGGTAGATCTAAGTACTCTATGTAACAACAAAGAGACCTGTTATCAGCATTTAAATTTGAAAACCACTGATAAGTGTTAAAGGTTAATTTGCTCGCTCTTTAGTGGATATCTAGATGTCTAAGAATGATAATTACTAAGTTCCAGTTATCTTTGTATTTCTAGATTATGATTAAAGCACTTGGAAGCACCGTCACGTTTATGCATGTTTATATAATGTTTTTTTCCGAATTTTCTTGTTTGTTTGCCTGTTTGCTTTAGATTAACTTTGATAGATTTTGTGTAATAAAGAAAAATGGATCGCTCATATTTTTAAAGTATTATTCTTTTGGGTTCGTTATCAATATCAATGTTTCGCTTGTCTGTTATGATCGCTCGCGAGCCGCGCATTGATAGATGAAACATTATTTATCGTGACGTTGACGTAAATAATTGATGACCAATAAATTTGCTTAATTACCTAAGGTATGAATAATAAATCTGCTGATTTGTGTCTGTCGTATAAGGTATGATTATTTACTTCAATTAAACTACTTCAGTTAAGTTGCTGATTAATCAAGAGTATTTTATTTAAATGTCTTAAGTGTTGGTATTGTGGTAATACATTAATTTACAATCACCTGTATCCTACAGGGATGACTATGATGGATACTACATTTTGTAAATCTATGACGCCACATTTATTTACTGTAGGATACATTCAGTTTTCTGGTATCAGTGATAGGCTACCAGCAAATCGAAATATTTTCAAACGGTAGGGTGCAGCCTTGATGAATGTATTACTTTGAATGATTTTCATGTAAAATCCATGGATATTCCATAGTGAAGATACTACATATGGGCATTTATTGTTGGTATAACGCTAGTAGTGCAGTCGAACCTGTAATTATATAAGGGTAGGTCACTGGTAATTCCGTATGGATTTACCTTTTTGCATGGACCTTCTTCGGTGTAGCTTCAGATGCAGGTATTTGAAGAAGCGAGATGTTCGTTTTCTCCTCCTCTTCATAATTCTGTAATTTGGAGGTAAAGTTTTGATCATGATGTTAAGGTGCTAGAGTTCTGTCCTTATTGTTAAGTATACCTTAGTTTTGCCAGATTGACAGTTCTCCTAGGGCTGGCCCGAAGGATTAGACTTATTTAACTTGGCTAAGAACCTTACTGTATTGGCCCGCATACTGTAAGGTATGAAGTCTCAGCTAGGTGGTTCAAACATCGAGTTAGACGACCTGAGACCTTTTCCTGAATAATCCTTTGTCTCTCAGGTTGCAGGTTAGTCGACTTTAGTGGAGGGCATAGGATTGACAACTTGTTCTGTACAGCAAGGATAATGCTCATTGGAGATAACTTTATACACACACACATACCCCCACACACACACACATAAATATGTATATATATATTTTATATACATTTTTTTATATATATGCACATATACACAAAACTGGAGGATTTAATAGAGCAGTCCATGTCACACAGTTCTGAAGTCTGCAGTTATTTTGGACCAGACGGTAAATGTTATAGAATCTAACTTCAGAAAAATCGCACACACACACACACACACACACACACACACACACACACACACACACACACACACACACATATATATATATATATATATATTATATATATATATATATATATATTTATATATATAATTTTATATATATACACACATATACACAGAACTGGAGGATTTAATAGATCAGTGCATGTCACACGGTTCTGAAATCTGCAGTTATTTTGGACCAGACGGTAAATGTTATAGAATCTAACTTCAGAAAAATCGCACACACATACACACACACATATATATATATATAAATTTTTATATAATATATATATATATATATATATATATATATATATATATATATATATATATATATATAAATTTATATATATATTTTTATATATATATATACACATATACACAGAACTGGAGGATTTAATAGAGCAGTGCATGTCACACGGTTCTGAAGTCTGCAGTTATTTTGGACCAGACGGTAAATGTTATAGAATCTAACTTCAGAAAAATCGCGAGCGACAATAAACGAAATCGACGACGTTTGCTTGATATCCAATTTTTTATGTGCAGCTATTTCCAGGGGATTCAATTGACAAAAGCAACACTCGCTTTGGAGGGCAAACATTTTGATGAATCAAAGACAAGGGACAGTAAACAAAGAAATTTCTTCTTTTCCTGAGTGATGTAAACGCAGCATGGCAGACACAGAGAATGCTCAAGAATTGGATACTGTAGTTTGCCTGTATGGCTAAGCCTCGGCATCTGTTGACATGTAAAAGTCAGTGCATATATATATGTATATATATATTATATATACATAGATACACATTTATATGTGTATTCATATATTAACACACACACACACACACACACACACACACACATATATATATATATATATATATATATATATATATATATATATATAATAAACATCAGTTTTTGTTTGGCAACAGGTACAGAGCCTCACGTATAAAGCCGTGTGTGTGTGTGGGTGTGTGTACATGTATATATATATATATATATATATATATATATATATATATATATATATATATATATATATATATATATGTGTATATGTATATGTGTGTGTGTGTGTGTGTGTGTGTGTGTGTATGTATATTTAAATTTTATATATATATATATGTGTGTGTTTATATCTATATCTATATATATATATATCTATATATATATATATATATATATATATATATACATACACACACACACACTTGTGACATCCATGAACGCATGATTTGTAAATGGGCAGTTATAATTTGCTTCAGTAAAATGTATGAAATTTCCGCTTTAAAAAAGGAATTCATTGCCAAATAGAAGTTATGTCGGTTAATGAAAATAAAACGAACTTTATAATAATACCAAAATTTAAGACTGTTTAATAATTCCCTTTTTCCTGTTACAAAGAATGGAAAAATCTTTCTCCAAGAAAAAATCAACTTTGATATCACATGAAAATTTTTTCAAGTCGAGTGTAACGGTTTGTGTGCTAACTCAAATTCTTGTAATGTTAGTTTTATCCGTTGATGCAAGAGGGCCTAGTCCGGAAACAGGTACAAAATTGAATTTTGCATACTCCACTCCAAAAGTACACTAATGTAACCATAACCTGCAGGTTTGCTGGTTTTCGAGTCTCTCAAATCAGTGTTATATACCGGTACCAACTTTTTTTTTTACTAAATGATTGTCAGGAATCGTTGGCTCCTAAGACTAATCACAATTAATTACTTTGATTTTGATAGGCTGCCGTGATATAATGAATAATGTTCTCATAGTCTAATTTGCAGAATGTGAGACAAGTCTTCCCCAGGCCCCATTCAAAAAGATAAAGATGGTGTGTAGTTAGTTGAAGTAACAGATTTTCTTGTTTTTACATATTTTCGATATTATGTTAGAAGGCGCGGTGGCCATGAAAAGAATATGTATTTATATATGTGTATGTATATATTGTAAGTTTCGTGTAACTGTTGCATATTTTCAGTGTCTGCTGGGCTTAGTAAGAGTTTTTTTTTTTTACACAAAAATTAAAAACACATATATTACACATAAAAATTAAATTTATATATATATATATATATATATATATATATATATATATATATATATATATATATATATATATATATATATATATATATATATATATATATATATATATATATATATATATATATATATATATATATATATATATATATATATGTATAGAATTATATTATAGCTGATATATTTTAACAGGGTTTCAGATTACTTTCGATTCCTCCTAAAATCGGGAATATAACATTATGCAGAGTTGTTTGTATTTATACTCCCAATATATATTATTATCATTAACTTTAAGATAAGAAAAATTATATATATTATATATGTGTGTGTGAATGTGTGTTTATGTGTGTGAACGTGTCTGAGTAAACTTAGATTGAGAATTGTCTTAGCCAACTTCAATTTCCATCGGAATGCCAATTTTAGACGATCATTAGTCAGTGATACGCTTCATAATTTTAATAGCTCAAGTATGAAACCCAAAACTTGTGTCAACGCCGTTTGGGGCTCGGATCGCTTACATTTATGTAATTTTTTTCTTATATATGTAATTATGAAATGGAAAGTAGTTTTGCAATACGATGTGTATAGATAGTTTTTCTCATTTTTTTTTATCTTAAAGTTAGTGATAATAGTAATTCTTTTTGGTTTGGGTAATGCTGTGTGCTGAAGTTGATATTTGAAGATACGTTTTGATGACAGGGTTAGCACTATATTATATTTTTTACCCTTCAGTTCTCATTTCTCTTGCTGATTATTTGTTTTTTGCACTTGATTTTTTTTTTTGTAACGGTTGAAGCTCAGTAGCATCCTTTTCGGCTGGTCCCATACAAATGTATAAACGTAAATAATAATAATAAAAATGATAACGGGGAAATCATAGTAGTACAGTTGAACGGATAGTTTACTACAATTTTATATTTTCTGAAAAACAGAAGGTGCTGGCTGGCTTATTTGCCATAGCCAGAGCCACTACCTCCATGACCGCTCCCACTGCCAAATCCACTTCCACCACCATATCCACTGCCGCCACTGCCGAATCCACTTCCTCCACTGCCAAATCCGCTACCACCACCATATCCACTGCCTCCACTGCCGAATCCACTTC
This sequence comes from Macrobrachium rosenbergii, assembly GCF_040412425.1. NCBI lineage: Eukaryota > Metazoa > Arthropoda > Malacostraca > Decapoda > Palaemonidae > Macrobrachium > Macrobrachium rosenbergii. The sequence continues at coordinate 57,445,295 of NC_089761.1, forward strand.
CTCCACTGCCAAATCCACTTCCTCCACTGCCAAATCCGCTACCACCACCATATCCACTGCCACCGCCACTGCCGTGAGTTGGTTTGAAGGTAATGGCTGGTCCGTATGTCTGAGGATGCTGAGCTTCTCCTACGTAGCTGACCTTTGCTATGAAGCCGTTTTCATGATCAGCCGTGTACTCCACCTGCAACAATGATGCAGAGTCGTTAATTGGATTAATCAGACTTTAACGTAATGGAGAAATATAATTTTTTTAATAATTTAAAACATCTTTTTCCCAGATTTATTTCAGTCAAGATTTTTCATTTAAAAGTTTTCCGTCGTATTGAAGTAAGTTTCTGGAGAAAACTTTTACATTTCTTTCTTAGGAGTTTGAAAGTGCTGTTGTGAGGGAATGTGGAAGGACCAGAATTTTGATAAAACGACAAAGTTTCTTACATTTTGCTTTCGCCCGTCAGGCAGAACGATGGTGTAGGATCCAAAGACTACATTCCCGTCGGACTGTTCTTTGTGGCCGAAATTGAGTCCTTTGTAATCATCATTGACATTGTAGTTGAAATTATACGGCATGGGTTGCTGAAAGGACAAATAAGCTCATATTATTATGATAAATCATTAGTTGTCAAGTTCTCAGTTCAGTTATGTTGACTTTTTATAATTTTTTTAACCCCACAGTGTTTGTTCTCGTGTTTTCTAATGTAATTTTCCCTTTTGAGCAAGACTTCATTTAAAAAGAATGTACGTCACTTACGTTGTTGTAAGTTGCTTCAGCAACTTGAATGAATGTGGCGATGCAAGCCAAGATGGCAACAAGTACTCTCTGTAAAAGAAGAAGGAAAGGTTAGTTACTTGTAACGGAAGCTTTTCCTGTAAGCCTGTAGACTGCTATGGTAAAAAATTGTATCCGTGTACTTAGAAGTACATGTGTGAAAGTTGAATTGTTGCAGATTAACAATATTATGTGGTATATTGTTAGCTACATTGATTTTGTGTATATTTTTTTCATAAATGGGCCAAGCTTTAAAATTTCAGACAACCTGTTTGTAGGGATTTCATTTTTAGTGAATGTATGATCATTTAGTATCACAGACCTGATTTCCAGTTGCATATTGCTAAAAATTTGGAAAGCTGGGTAATCTTCAGTTACCTCCTGTTTTTGGGTTGCAAATTCATCTTGTTGAAATTTAGGTGTAGAAGTACTAGTATACTCGGAATTTAAATTTGTTCTGTCTGGAATTTTATTTGCACCATAAATTACGATTTGCTGGCATATTAAAGGATGTAGAATGTGAGCTGTTTTAGGATACTGTAGGATATGTGTTTCACGGCAGCATTGAAGTTAATGTAGGATTTTCATATGAACAATATCCTGAATACTATTCAGATAGATGTATAACAGATAAGATAAACTTAATACTCATGAAGAAAGAATTGTGTACAGACTTATGAGTATTCAGGGAAGAGTGTCACTGTTGCACAGTTTTTTGCTAATGAGGATGGCAAAGAAAGCAGTAGACCATTGTATATCAGTCTTGAGTGGAGGTAGATTTTCTTTTAATAGGATAATCAGATGGACGCTCCTTGTTATATTCTGAACTATTAGCCCTCTCATAACTGACTTCAATCAAGAGAAGAATTGATGACTGATGATGCCATCATGGCAACAGATAGCATGAATGCCTTAGTCCCTGAGAACAAGGAAAATAAAATTCTACTTAAAATTGAAGAGAGTTGTTGCCCTGTGAGACATGCAGGAAAAATGCGACGCTAATTTGGGCGCCATCTTTTACTGGAGAGACGCTAGAGATAAGGAGACTCAAGGAGAAATGCACACCAGAAAGAAACACTGAAGTAATGGGAGAAAATCTCAAAGATTACAAACACCATAGATTTGAGTATGTACAACATACTGAAGATGAAGAGTCGATATCTTTGAGAGGTGTTACCAGCAGCCATGCCTTCAGAAACAAGGGTTTAGCTACGTATAGATTAATAAAAAATAAACTGAATAATTATGGCGTGTGAGATAAGGAATGTCTAACACTCTTTTTACAACTAAATGTCATTTTGGACAATCAGATGAAATTCAGCTTGTTGCAGATTAAGATGTGGAACAGTTATGGACTTAGTATCAAGATTTCAAACCCTGATTTCTGTCTTTTACCCCCTTAGCTTCATGTATGTCACCATTTGTCCCTTTACTACCATGCAAAGAAATTTCAGTGCCAAAGCATTAGCAGTGTGAACTCTGGTGGTACATTGAATCGACCAGTCGTATTTATCCGAGGAGCTACTGATGACAATGCCACCCTTATTTCATCGTCTTCGTCTTTAAGTGTTCCTTGTCTTTGCTTATATTGCCACTAAAGTAGAAAAAACACATTCCCATGGATATGGCCTATAAGGGCAGTTTGCGATAAACTGCGGTCTTTCAATGACATGGGAGTATACCCTTACATCAGCATAATTTTAAAACGTATAGATCGGGCATAGTGTATATTCCTAATTTATGTACGATATATTTATCCCACAGCCTATTTGAGAATTGAACGCATGCATATTTGTTCTGCTTTATTATATTCAGTAAAGTGTTCTATTTTGAACACAGACATCCACAGCTACACATGCACACACACACATATGTATATGTATATATATATATATATATATATATATATATATATATATATATATATATATATATATATATATATATATATATATATATATATAAATATATATATATGCATATATATATATATATATATTATGATACAGTACACACATATTATCTGTTACCATGATTGCCCTTTGCTTGGATCTTCCTATCTGAAGGGGAGTGGAAAGTGGACTGTGGCAATTCGACGGCACCGGATGCTTTTATATCCAAAAATCGTCTTGAGTGTCGTCAATAGATGAATGGTGTCAGTCATGATTCAGTAATTAACTTTTATGAAATTCCGAAATCACTCGCTGACTATAAATTAAGTGTTACAGTTCTCTTTTTTTCTATGTCTTTCACCGAATGCGTTGAGTATAATTCACGTTACTTCATGATTTCTTGATTAAGGTTAATTTCCCGTCGTATAGATTATGTTACGGTTTAGAATTGTTTCTCTCTCTTTCTTCTATATATATATATATATATATATATATATATATATATATATATATACATATATATATATATATATATATATATATATATATATATATATATATATATATAATTATATAATTATATATGTATATATGTCTATATATACATATAAACACCTAAATATAACTTAATACAAATACACCTTAATATCGAATTTGCATTGCCTTGAGAATAACGCAAAAGGAGAATTATAAGTGGTAAGTGCATCTGCCTTGGCTAGGATTTGAACGTTGGCCTTTGCAGATGCACTTATCAAATACAATAACATTTGAGTGGAAGTTATTTCAAGGTATAGTGAATTTATGTAATACACACACACACACACACACACACACACACACACATATATATATATATATATATATATATATATATATATATATATATATATATATATAATGTGTGTGTGTTTTGAGTGAATGGATAATGTATGTTTGTATACATGCATGTGCATACGTGCTTCATGACGTATAATAGTCAACTTAAGAAGTTTCGTTGTATTCAGAAATCCTACTACGATTTTAAATATATTATTCAGGAGCATAATTAAATTTAGCTTCTCTTTGATAGACTTAGTGTGGCTCTTCACCTAGGTACGGGATGCAGTCTTGCTTAACTAAGATTTTTTCCGTTATAGAGTTATATCAATTTGATATATTGTAGGTATGAACGTTTTATGTATCTGTATTCCTACTTAGCTTACTTTTGAACCAAAAGTTCTTGGAATTTTTCTCTTTCTATCTATATATACATACATATATATATATATATATATATATATATATATATATATATATATATATATATATATATATATGTATGTATGTATGTATGCATTATACATGTACAGTATATAGATAGATAGATATATCGTTTGTTGAGTGGAAATGCCTTAGTATGGGATTATTTGGTGGGTATTTACAATGTTTTACCACCTCTCTCTCTCTCTCTCTCTCTCTCTCTCTCTCTCTCTCTCTCTCTCTCTCTCTCTCTCTCTCTCTGAATGTGGATGCCTACAGAAAGGTTACAATTGAAAACGTTATAACATGTCCTATCCTTGAACGTTAAGTAGATTCATAATCAGTGGTGTATTCTTTTCCACTTCCGGTTACTGATGTTCACTGTCGTAGTGTGGCATTCATTCTAGAGCCTCTTTATAGAGTATTTGCCATTTCAGCGTCTTTTAATGTGCTTTTCGCCGTCACTTCCCTGTGACCTTCCGCATGCTATTTCAGTATTCGTGGTCTGTCAGTTTTTCTCCCGCACTGAAAGCTTACTTCTGATATTCCTTCCGAAGTCGATTTGGTTCTGAGAGTAAAGAGCATCACAGCTACTTTGCATTATTTATACATAGTGCATTTTGTGGATGGAATGATCTAGAGTTGGTATACAGTTTCTGTTTTATAATTGCTTTATGTTATTTTTAACCTCTTACTTGTATTTAGTTTCAACTGTCACTATTTCTACCTACCTTAGTCTTTCTTTTTATATATGTGACTTATTCCCTACTTTGTTAATGTTATTTTTTTCGGTGGAAAAACCAAATCTGGCAAAGCTGCCCTGAGCCTCGACCAACTAACTGTTCAGACAAGTCCGAACCAGCAACAGTGTGCTAATGGACTTTACCCTTTAAGGTTAATAGACTCAGCTTTTATAGTCAGGTTACATAATTCAAGAAATACAGGAGAGGTTAGACAATTTCTCATTATTTAAAACAAACACAGCTTTCATTGAGTCAGGTTACATGACTCAAGAAACATTGAAGAGGTAGACAATTTCTCATTATTTATAACATCAGACACGGCTTTTATTGAGGCAGGTTAAATGATTCAAGAAATACTGAAGAGGGTAGATAATACCCCATTACTTAAATGAATTGCGTGACATGTTCATTATATCTATTGACCTGTGAGTTAAAGTGACTTATACCAAGTGCCAGTGGGACGTGAATCCTGACATTTACAACGTGGCCGAGAGAGTAGAGATGATACGCAGCCAAGAAGCCCTTGTGGCAGTGCCCGAAATAATATCTATAAAACAGGCGGAAGAAGGCGACCTGATAACGGAGCTGAAGTGAATACAAATTTGGAGAAATAGCCTGGTCAGTGTTCTGAAGGGATGCGTTTCATCAACCCTGCAAAAAGTTTTTGAACCTTCCTTGATGTGAAATCAAAGAATTATGGATAGGTCATAAGTGAAGCTGTTGCTGGAGGTTAATGTACAGCATTCAAAGAGCCCACCCAGCATCCTTAGCTAGTTTCAACTACGCAAAACTCTTATGTCATTTGCAGACATGAGCAATGTACTCCTTAATTCAGTGTAATATTTTACCAACTGTGTTAAGATTTCACTTGCTTATGCGCCGGTATACTTTTTGTTAAAAGATCCAGAAGATCTTAAACATCGTAATGAAAACTGTATTTTGCATTAAGTAGAGGTATTTTATGGTTCTTGAAATATCTGAATCTTCCTCGGTAGTGTAATAAATGTTAACACGTGTTTCCGCTTTGAGAATGTTCCGTACTTATGGCAACCGTTCTTGGTACATTACTCTTTAGAGATGGGTATTGACACACTTTGTGTACCTACTTCATGTCTCAAACATAATGTAAGGCAATTTTTTTTTTCCATTTTAACCATGGTTGTTAAAATATAACTGTATAGCATCAGAAGCTTTTGCGTGTATATGAGTCCTGAGTAATGAGTTAGACCTTTTTCATTTTGATTTTGGGTTAAATTTGATTCTTATAATCTGTGTTCATTCATAAACTTGGCATTTCAAGTGTTTATGAATTGTATGTATTTCATTGCGAAACATGCCAGAGCAGCTTTTTCGTACAATGAACTTCATTTTGTGAATTAATTTTACATTCAAGCCCAAAATATATAAAAGAAAATTCGTTCCACAGTTTTTCAAAACTACATAGAGGCTGCTTACATTAGACGCTCCGCTTGACTGCTTCGGTTATTGTTAAATCAATCAATCTTTCTTCTAGGTAGTTAAAAAACAGGTTAAATTTTTTCATCCCTGAACCTTGTTTACAAACTGGTCCAAGAAAATAAGGAATTTATCTTGTTAATTAATGTTAGAAAAGGCTATGCGGATTTGAGCTTTCGGTATTTAGGTTTTCAGATTGCATAGCTATGTTTCAGCTCACTGAGGAATGTTAGTCGTTGTATTTAAGGATAAATAATGGCATTTGAGTTTTCAGGGTTAAAAAAATCTTGTTAGGCAAAATAAAATTTATTGTTGTGGCATGTTACATTATTTGCAGCATAAGCACATTTATCACACCCTGTACATATACCCACTACTCATACTACTGCCCGTGTTCCCATTACCAAATCCATTATCACTGTTCCTATTTCCTTGGCTACCATACCCAAGTCCATTACCACTTAGGCCATTTTCATGCCCACCAGTGCCAAATCCATAGCTTCCAGTGGCGCCAAAGCCAAAAACATTGCTACCTTGCCCGCCGTGACCAATTCCATTGCTTTCTTGACCACCATAGCCAAATCCATCGTTTCCCAAGCCACTTCCTTGGCTGCCAGAATTAAATGCGTTGCTTCCTTGACCTCCATATCCAAATCCATCGTTTCCTAGGCCATTTCCTTGGCTACCAGAACTAAAAGCATTGCTTCCTTGACCTCCGTAGCCAAATCCATTACCCCCTTGGCCATTTCCTTGGTTGGTATTACCATAAGAAGACGGAAAAGTGATTGCTGGACCGTAGGTTTGAGGGTGCTGAGCTTGGCCAGAATATGAGACCTTGGCCACAAATCCTGTTTGATGGTCTGCTCTGTATTCTACCTGCAAAAGATATGTTTTTGGTGAAGCGTTAATTTCTACTTCTCTTCTCTCTCTCTCTCTCTCTCTCTCTCTCTCTCTCTCTCTCTCTCTCTCTCTCTCTCTCAGTATATATATATATATATATATATATATATATATATATATATATCTCTATATATATATATATCTATATATATATATATATATATATATATATATATATATATATATATATATATATATATATATATATATATATATATATATATATATATTATATCGTCTGAATCACAGGTTGAATCCTTTGAACAATAAACTTTCAGTATCAGTGGCATTATATACTTTCACAGAAGAATGATTTTACCTTACATTTGACACACACACTCACAAATATACATATATATATATACATATATGTGTGTATATATATATTTACATATGATTGTGTCTGCGTTCGTGTTTGTGCACGCGCGCATGTCATCATTAAATTGCAATTAAAGGTAAATCTCTCACCAATAAAAATGCTATTAGGAATTTCTCTGATGACAGTAGCAGTCACGTATGAAGACACTGAATGTCGGTAATGAAGCATCCTAATTTTTCTACACATCAACCTGTAAATATTATACAACTAATAACTTCACGTAAAGTACAAGCACCAAGCACCATTAGGTAACTCAGAACTCACATTTTGGATGCGACCGTCTGGAAGAACGACTTGGTAAGACCCAGTAACAGCATTCCCGTCGGATTTTTCCTGTTGCCCAAAATCTACTCCTTTATAGTTGTCCTTAACATCGTATGAGAATTGGTATGGCATAAGTGAATTCTGAAAATATGAATTTCATTAATATTGTCTTTATAGTTGTCCATGCGTTTGATAACTCCACCATATGTCGAGGTAATTGAAGTGGTGTTTGTAAAATCAGCCATTTTTTGAAAGAAAAATGACGGTAGTTATTGTTGTTAGAATATTCCTAGTTTTCATTTCTTTCATTGTGGAAATGGTAAGACACTTACCTGTCCATAACCAGACCCGGTTGATCCCACTGCATCGGGAAAGGACAGGGAGCAGGATATGCAAACCGTCAGTAAGAGGGCTGCTCTCTGTAAGATTCAGCGAAGGAAAGAATTGTCTAATGTAGTCTGCTCGCTTGTATGAGTGTTATTTAACTTGGTAAAAGTTAATTGTATTAAATCTCTCATTCACTTTTTGAGATAAACTGATTCTTTTTGATGGACATTTTTACTCTGTAGATAGCGGTAATTAATTAATCTATGCGATTCCTCACTATGAAATTACCTCTCTCTCTCTCTCTCTCTCTCTCTCTCTCTCTCTCTCTCTCTCTCTCTCTCTCTCTCTCTCTCTCTCTCTCGCATATTTGGATTTATTTTTAAAGTGTTTTATACAAAGCTCATAATTATAGTATAGTTATTCTTTTTCATTTACAGTTGTAATACTTACATTTCAATGAACATTTAAATTTCATTCCGGTGGTTTCAGAATTATAGTCTAATCAAGATATATTATTGTTATATTCAGGTATTAATAGTAGAACTGAGTTTTTGCAGTATAAAAAATTTTGGAGACAAAGAATTGTCACATCGTTGTGATAAATGGTCAGATCATTAATGCTTCATTTTGTTTCATGCAACAGCGTAAAAAGCAATCTAGAAAGTGGAATTATCTCTAAGTTATCTTTTTATAAAAAGAAAGCAACATAAAAGTTTTGGAGAAATTTATGAATTATTATTATTTATTTATTTTCTTTTTGTCTGCTCCAGTCATCTTAGTCAAGAGATGAAAGGATAAATGAAAATTATTACGGAAAATCTTGTAGAAGGACTTTTGATACCTTACCTTAAAGGCCACCATGACTCCCTGTTTATGGTAGGTTTTCGCACGTTTCAGAAGATTGACTGTTGAATGTGTGCAGACTGATGATGCTTTTATATTAAAGTCTTGTGGCGGTGCAAGGTCAGAGAGGCCGGTCATTTTACGTAATTGAGCTTTTGACCCCTTTTTGAAATCGCTGACTCTCACTATCAGCATAACTTGAGGTATGTCGTATGTTGCAGTTTCATTGGATGAGATACACCGGATTGGCAATTCAGTAGTAATTATAATAATAATCACTTGTAATCGTTTCTTCCCGAGGCGACAAAGCTTCAGCGCCTCAGAATCCGTAGTTCCATTGAATTTTCTTCTTTATCTCATTTGTGTCAGTATCATGCCTGTTCATAACTGCATGGTTTCCATGTTTCTTGTGTGAACAGCGATAGTCTGAATGTTATAAATGCCACTTACAGACTTGCCGTCGTCCAGGCAGGTCCAGATTTTCTCACCACTGGCCCTAGCGCAAGTACGTTGGTATGTCTTATTAAAGTAATTTGGTCTGCACTTTTGTATAGTAAGTAACCTCTAGGGTCGGGACTTACCGATCTGGCCCTATCATGATAAGGTCGTTTTCACGGCATAGGTAAATTTTTCCAAACTAGCTACTAATGATGTAGCCTGTTCGTTGGAAGATTAATTGCCGAGCAACTTTCATTTGCTTGCTACCCTGTTCTCAGAGCGTAAGCATCTTTATTCCACAAGGGCACACTGCTGACTGCTAAAGGTGTTTCATTATCTTTATTGTAAAATTGTGGAACATTCTTCCTGTCCGGGGTATGGACATTGTTAATGGTTCAAATGTATTTTTATGTTGAACATTTTATACACAACTAATTATGCTTCTCTTTTCATGTTAGGATTTTCTCATGTAGTCTGTAAAAATTTGCTCAGTAAGTTAATGGCTGCTGTAAATAATAAAAATACTATTTGTGATTATTTTTTTTAGCAAGCATTGGGCATGCAGTATCTGCATTTTTTCATCTCAATCACCAAATATCCACATCAGTGGTCATGTTTATTTGTATCAGAATCAAGGATATATTTTTCTGTCTTTTGTAAGACCAACATTTTTCATATTTCCTTTATGAATAGGAGAATTTCAATCCAAGAAATGTCAGATACGGGTTGTAGTGATGTTCTTATTTCTAAAAAGTTTATTTTCTCATTGCCGTATTATCTGATGCGTCATCCAAAATAACACTTTGATAGTGGTAAAATACTGACTGAGTGTTCTGAGAATCTAGATGCTTCCTATTATGGATCCGGTTGCGCTATAATACCGTTCCAGACTCTGGCCCAAAAAGTCTGAGAGGTTCTTTATCGTACCCTGGAAACCTACAGGTCAACAGTACTTCGGATATCTTGATGTTAGAGTGCTAGGGCATGATAATTAAACTTTCAGAGTCGTACGCCTAATAATGAATTAAGTGTGTTACAACCCATGAGGCAACTTTTTCCCCATTCACATTGTGATTATCCTCGTAAGGAATGCACGCGTCACTGACTCTCCTCTACTGCCAAGCTAGGAAATTCTCTTCATGATTCTTATGTACTGACTCATATATATATATATATATATATATATATATATATATATATATATATATATATATATATATATATATATATATATATATATATATATATATATATATATTGACAGGTCTGTTACTTCAATTTTGGTGAAAAATTTCTTCGGGCTTGGTGTAGAGAGGGCATTAGGTTGTTCGTCCCATTGGCCTTACGCCTTGGAATTTGAGTTGAGTACACCTAGATTCCGTGGTATTCGTTGGGGAGAAACAGAGTAACATTAGAAGTTGAAACGATGCATCCAAACGATGCTGGTCTAAATTTACTACATACGAAATTCCAGTCAGCTTTTGCTGCCAATTGGAACTAGTCTTTTTTTAGGGAAAAGGAACTGATAATTGTACTTTTACATACCTTGGGTCTCCTTGCTTTCAAGAGTAACTGCCTTCACCTAATGAGAATGATTCGTTAAAACTCAGTATGTAGAAAAAAAAAACTTTGTTTGGCATTTCCATTATGCTTGTTAGAGGTAAACCCAGCGGATAACTTTGTGCGTTAGTAGAAGTGGTGAATCTCACAGAACGACCCTGCTGGGGTAAGTTCGGTTTAATCGAACGAGGTATCCAGACCCTTTGCTTCGTGGAAATGCGCAATCGTTTCCATTCTGCTGCCGCCTCTACCTTTGCTGGTCAGTCCAGATCGACCAATTACCCATTTACAACTTGGTAGGCTGATAATGGCTTGCCTGGGTTTGAACCAGTGAAACTCTGACCATGGAATTGAGCAAAGCAAGCTGTTCCGTCGGCTTCCTTATGGAATGGCAAGGTTGATTTGTTTGTTATTGCGGGATGCGTATTGTAACCAGTTTTGGGTATTTGTTTATTATTGCAGCAATGCATATAAAAGAATGCTAGCCGTCTTATGTGTGTGTTTAAAATTTGGAAAAGGTTAGAGGCCATCATCTAGTATCACCAAAGCACTAAGGCAGTGGAAGTTTAGTTTGCGAAGATTTTATCCGAAAGATAAGTTTAACTAATTTTTAGGCTCACTGATTTTAGTTTTTTCACTTGTGTGTTGTTTATATACTGCATATTTAAAGATACAAGGAATGCAGGATTTCTGTGCGATGACACCTTTTTGTTTAAAGTGGTAAACCTTAGTTAAGATGCAATATTTACCATGAATAATACTGATTTACATTCAAGCACTTCTGTAGCTTCAGGTAACTAGTCTTCTGTTAGACTAAGGATAAATATGTAAATAAAATATTTTCTCGATATTCTCTGTATAATAACTTGTTTAATGAATTTATTTCGATAAAACAAAATTTTCTGCGTTTATGCAGTTACTGAAAACGTTCATTTTTAAGTAATGGGCCAATTATAGTAATTGCTCTCAGATAAAAGAGAAAATAACCATTTTTGAACGTTCCAGATACTCTGCATTTGTTATGACATTTGAAATATAAAGAGCTAATTAGAGCCCATGAAAATTTGCATATGTTGTGTTCATAGGCAGTGTAATTCTGTAATAAAGTACTCTAATATATAAATATATATATGTGTGTGTGTATATATATATATATATATATATATGTGTGTGTGTATATATATATATATATATATATATATATATATATATATATATATATATATATATATATATATATATATATATATATATATATATATATATATATATATATATATATATATATATACATGTCAACAATAAGTCACAAACTGCACGTGACAAATATATACGTAGACGACCATGAAAGGTGAAAATTAAAGACCAGGTACCAAGCGCTTTCGTGTATTGCGTACACTTCTTCGGGGTACAAAGTAAAATAAATAAAGAGAGACATAAACAAGAAAACTTCACAAAACAAAGATCAAAGCCACTAACAAGCTAAACATCATTACTGAATGCAATCACTAGTTTGAAGTTAAATTGTCACATACGAAACAAAAAATACTTTAAAAATACTTAAGAACTGAAACTACAGTTAGAACAGGCTATTGCTAAAAGGTAACATTGTACTTCCCTACAATTTTATGAACAAGGTAACTATCTAATTTAAAAAGACCCGAACTAATATTCATAAGTTGATTGTTAAAATGCTTAATAAAGGCAGATTCAATTATATTTCTCTTAACAATGTGGTTACAAAAATTATCTCAGATGAATTTTTCCAGTCTATACAATGGTTAAAATCATTCATATGTACAAATAAAGCACTTGTCAATTGGCCTGTTCGAACTGCGTAACGATGCTGTTTTTAGACGATAATCTAGTTCTTTACCAGTTTGACCAAGGTATTTATTACTACATCCAGCACAAGGAATCGTGTAAATACAGCCATTAATTTGTTTTGGGAGTTACGAACAATGATATTCTGAAGTGTCCCTGAATTCTTGTAAACAACAGTTATCTTGAAAATTTTCAGTAATTTTTAATGAAACAAAGATTTTACGTTATATGGAAGTGTCAAAATATTTTCTCTCACCAAAGGCTCCCTATTGTTATTGGAATAAAAAATGTTTCTCGCTTTCAAAAAGATTTGTCGATTAAAAACTTTGGGTATTTAACATAATTCCCACGTCGTAAATTTTACAAAATTCCGAGTCTAAAATTCCGGGCTGCATATTTAATGCCCTTAAAAACATGCTACAAAAAACTGAGAGTTTTACATTAACGTGGTGATCTGAATAATAGTGGACATAAGAACAGACGTTGGTAGGTTTCCTGTAAACATCAAACACAAAAGTTCTATCCCTTCTATGAACCAAAACATCTAAAAATGGTAATGAACAATTATTTTCCTCTTCAACTGTGAATTTAATAGAAGGTACCAAATGATTTACCTTTCAAAAACTGTTCAAATTTTTCGCACATGGGCCAAACACAGAATATGTCATCAACGTATCGAAACCAAAAAGAACCCCTTAGGCAAAATAGCAGGCAATATTTTTACTTCAAAAACTCCATATATAGGTTGCTAAGAACTGGGAAAGGGTTTCCCATAGCCATCCCAAACTTTTGAAGGTAATAATTTCCGTTAAAAACAAACTTGCAATCTTAACACATAATTTTATCAATTCTAAAATTTTGTCAGAAGCTAAGGTAAATCATGCCTTGTTAATTCGTCAGCTAAAAGGCCAATAAATCGTCAACTGGGACATTGGTAAAATAAAGTTACATCAAAACTGACCATTTTAAAGTCGTAATTTATGCAGCCTGAATTACTAATTTTTCAACAAAATCTGTATTATTCTTTATATGCGATTGGGATATGTTTCCGACAATAGGCGTGAGAATCCGAACCAACCATTTAGACAGTTTATATGAAACGCTACCAACAGAACTGATTATTGGGCGGACAGGATTACCAAACTTGTGTGTTTTAATAAGACCATACATATACGGTAAAGTTGCACACTGCAGAAAACTGTTTGATTAGAGCACCACTTTCTTTTGAGACAGTTTTTAATTTCCTATTGAAATTACTCTTAACAGTAGCTAGGGTTTTTTTTTCGTAGTTCTGGGTAAGTTACATTGTCTGACAAAAGATTACACATTTTCTAACATAATCATCTTTATCCATTATCACCCAGAACCTGGGATTTATCAGCCTTCGTAATATGAGGTCATTATCATTTTTCAAGTCACTGTAACACTTGATGAAACGTCTAGGAAACTAGTTGGTATTGGTTTCGACAGGGCACCGTAAACAATACCTTTGCAAATATTAAGCTCATCACTAGACAGACTACAATTCCTTTCCAGATAATTAAAGGAGTTGGCAACATCTACGTAGTCAACATTTTCTTTAGAAAACGAAGCTTAATCCGTAACCTAGAGCACTTGAGACATGTTCCTGTAACGGTCTACTTGACAAGTTTATCACAAAATCGGGGTTAGCATGATTATTCCAGTCACTGTTTTCGATCAAACCCTTCAGCTTTCTTTCTAGTCTGTTACTTACTCTGCGGCATAAGTTCTCAGGTTCCTATAACAATAATTCATAAGCGGATGTTTCAATCTACAGGAATGAGCATATGAAAACTGCGTCGTTTTTCACTCAAATTATAAGCATCTTGAACATCTATTTTCATATTTCAATATATTTCTGCAAGATTAAGCGTTGGTAGTCATCAAGGTCGGTCAGCCAATTTAAGCAATCTTCGTGGAATGAACGATTTTAGCACTACTTGTTCAATAAGCAGTTCCTCAGGAATCTGTAACGAAGCTTCAGCTTGTGGGCCCTGATCAATGTAGGAGCAGAAAGTCGTCACGATAGCCACCAAAGCAGGATAGTATACAGCAAAGTTGTAGAGTTCACGCGTGGCTTCCATATCAGCAATAAGTCACAAACTGCACGTGACAAATATATACTTGACGACCACATGAAAGGTGAAATTAAAGACCAGGTAATGCTTTCGTTATTGCGTACACTTCTTCGGGGGTACAAAGTAAAATAAATAAAGAGAGACATAAACATTTGTTTTGTGAAGTTTTCTTGTTTATGTCTCTTTATTTATTTTACTTTGTACCCCGAAGAAGTGTACGCAATACACGAAAGCGCTTGGTACCTGGTCTTTAATTTTCACCTTTCATGTGGTCGTCTACGTATATATTTGTCACGTGCAGTTTGTGACTTATTGCTGATATGGAAGCCACGCGTGAACTCTACAACTTTGCTGTATACATCCTGCTTTTGTGGCTATCGTGACGACTTTCTGCTCTACATTGATCAGGGCCCACAAGCTGAAGCTTCGTTACAGATTTCTGAGGAACTGCTTATTGGAACAAGTAGTGCCAAAATCGTTCATTCCACGAAGATTGCTTAAATTGGCTGACTGACCTTTTGATGACTACCAACGCTTAATCTTGCAGAAATATATTGAAATGGCGAAAATAGATGTTCAAGATGCTTTTATAATTTGAGTGAAAACGACGCAGTTTTCATATGCTCATTCCTGTAGATTGAAACATCCGCTTATGAATTATTGTTATAGGAACCTGAGAACTACATGCCGCAGAGTAAGTAACAGACTAGAAAGAAAGCTGAAGGGTTTGATCGAAAACAGTGACTGGAATAATCATGCTAACCCTGATTTTGTGATAAACTTGTCAAGTAGACCGTTACAGGAACATGTCTCGTGCTCTAGGTTACGGATTAAGCTGTTTTCTAAAGAAAATGTTGACTACGTAGATGTTGCCAACTCCTTTAATTATCTGGAAAGGAATTGTAGTCTGTCTAGTGATGAGCTTAATATTTGCAAAGGTATTGTTTACGGTGCCCTGTCGAAACCAATACCAACTAGTGTTCCTAGACGTTTCATCAAGTGTTACAGTGACTTGAAAATGATAATGACCTGCATATTACGAAGGCTGATAAATCCCAGGTTCTGGTGATAATGGATAAAGATGATTATGTTAGAAAATGTGTAATCTTTTGTCAGATAATGTAACTTACTCAGAACTACGAAAAACTTCTAGCGACTGTTAATAGTAACTTTAATAAGAAATTAAAAAGTGTCTTAAAAGGAAATGATGCTCTAATCAAACAGTTTTCGCAGTGTGCAACTTTACCGTATATGTATGGTCTTATTAAAACACACAAGTTTGGTAATCCTGTCCGCCCAATAATCAGTTCTGTTGGTAGCGTTTCATATAAACTGTCTAAATGGTTGGTTCGGATTCTCACGCCTATTGTCGGAAACATATCCCAATCGCATATAAAGAATAATACAGATTTTGTTGAAAAAAAATTAGTAATTCTCGCATAAATTACGACTTTAAAATGGTCGTTTTGATGTAACTTCTTTATTTACCAATGTCCCAGTTGACGATTTATTGGCCTTTTAGCTGACGAATTAACAAGGCATGATTTACCTTTAGCTTCTGACAAAATTTTAGAATTGATAAAATTATGTGTTAAGGATTGCAAGTTTGTTTTTAACGGAAATTATTACCTTCAAAAGTTTGGGATGGCTATGGAAATCCTTTCCCCAGTTCTTAGCAACCTATATATGGAGTTTTTTGAAGTAAAAAATATTGCCTGCTATTTTGCCTAAGGGGGTTCTTTTTGGTTTCGATACGTTGATGACATATTCTGTGTTTGGCCCATGTGCGAAAATTTGAACAGTTTTTGACAAGGTAAATCATTTGGTACCTTCTATTAAATTCACAGTTGAAGAGGAAAATAATTGTTCATTACCATTTTTAGATGTTTTGTTCATAGAAGGATAGAACTTTTGTGTTTGATGTTTACAGGAAACCTACCAACGTCTGTTCTTATGTCCACTATTATTCAGATCACCACGTTAATGTAAAACTCAGTTTTTTGTAGCATGTTTTTAAGGGCATTAAGGATATGCAGCCCGGAATTCTTAGACTCGGAATTTTGTAAAATTTACGACGTGGGAATTATGTTAAAATACCCAAAAGTTTTTAATCGACAAATCTTTACAGAAAGCGAGAAACATTTTTTATTCCAATAACAATAGGGAGCCTTTGGTGAGAGAAAATATTTTGACACTTCCATATAACGTAAATCTTTGTTTCATTAAAAATTACTGAAAATTTTCAAGATAACTGTTGTTTACAAGAATTCAGGGACACTTCAGAATATCATTGTTCGTAACTCCCAAAACAAATTAATGGCTGTATTTACACGATTCCTTGTGCTGGATGTAGTAATAAATACCTTGGTCAAACTGGTAAAGAACTAGATTATCGTCTAAAACAGCATCGTTACGCAGTTCGAACAGGCCAATTGACAAGTGCTTTATTTGTACATATGAATGATTTTAACCATTGTATAGACTGGAAAATTCATCTGAGATAATTTTTTGTAACCACATTGTTAAGAGAAATATAATTGAATCTGCCTTTATTAAGCATTTTAACAATCAACTTATGAATATTAGTTCGGTCTTTTTTTAAATTAGATAGTTACCTTGTTCATAAAATTGTAGGGAAGTACAATGTTACCTTTTAGCAATAGCCTGTTCTAACTGTAGTTTCAGTTCTTAAGTATTTTTAAAGTATTTTTTGTTTCGTATGTGACAATTTAACTTCAAACTAGTGATTGCATTCAGTAATGATGTTTAGCTTGTTAGTGGCTTTGATCTTTGTTTTGTGAAGTTTTCTTGTTTATGTCTCTCTTTATTTATTTTACTTTGTACCCCGAAGAAGTGTACGCAATACACGAAAGCGCTTGGTACCTGGTCTTTAATTTTCACCTTTCATGTGGTCGTCTACGTATATATATACATATACATATATATACTTATACTACGTTACACTTCTAAACCGAGCTAGAAACATATCTTTATTATGAAATTGGTTTTCACCATTATTATTAGTGTTAGTTTATCATGTTAATAATAATTTATTATTGTGTTTGGTGGGTCGCCATAGAGAAAAAACGAGAATGTTTGAAAAACGATATTTTTCCCCCTCTCCGTAAACTTATCGTCTCTATGTGCGTAGAATTTTCATTTTATGTAATTATTATTCAGGATGATTGTGACTTTATTTAATTACTTTTGCTTCTTTTTGAACTTGAAATAATTCCCTAAGGAATCGCACGTTAGAGCTGTAATGTCTCAAGCAGTTCATATTGGAAGAAATGAAGCAAAACGTAATCACTTAGATTTAGCAGTCATTATTTATCGCCATTCTGAGAAAACGTTAGATTTTTACTTTCCACGTGTGCACATAATATCTCAAGTTCTATTTTTTATGTTTTTTGTCGATTTTGTGTTCTTAAACGACTTCTTGTTGACAGTAGGTTTCTGAGAGTTCACGGACCGTTTTCTGTATATTTTTCACAACTCTTTTGAAGTGAAAGTTTCTAAGGAAGGAGAATTTTTTCTCTCATTAAGTATCTAACTTTAACTGGTAGGTTATTTTACTGGGCTTAGGGAATGCACCTTTCAGATGACATTAGCATTAATATTAATTTATAGTCGTGTGGAAAATAATGAAGACACTTATGAAATTTCATCTTACTAGGAGCTTTTGAAAACATTGGAAGTACAGTTCGTATGGAATTGTACATGAAAACCTCATTTAGATCGACTGCAAATTACATCATTACCGTATGCAAATAGTATTTCATCTAAATTACTGACTTTCAAAATTTCTGGTTAATTTTGCAGAACAATTACTTAAAAATGATGGAAGATGGGGTCGGAATTCGTTGACAAAAAAGATGAAATTTACATTTTCACTTACAGATAGGCATGTAGCCTTGACGATTGGGTCATTATCATTCTTATTGGGGTCAAATGATCAGGTTCTCATGTAAAATGGAATCATAACAGTAATACCTTGAAAGATGAACTTTGATAATAATTTCCCAAAATCTGAACTTCAGTAATCCTAAAAAAAAATCATGTAAATTTTGTGTTCAACTAATTCCCATTTTATTAATTGAATAATTGTTAAGGATCCAGTTCCTATTTCAGGATTTGCATTATTCGCGATTATAAATTTTCCTTTAATGATGGCGGGAGAAGATAAGATTATTATGCAAAACTGTCTGGAGTTTTCTTGATTTTTATGCCACTGTATTTTGAAACCTCGTATGTTAGAAAAACGATTTTTGGGGAGTGTATATTGTTTATTATTCATTTTACTTTGCATTTTTATTTTTTTTTTTTTTTGCCTAAGATTTTTAACCTGCATCCCCATTTACACCATCGCTATAGCTGGGGCCTTGTCCTCCTTGGTTATATCCGAAGCCACCATTGCCACTTCATTTACCACTGTAGCCAAATCCACTTCCTCCCTGGTTGCTGCTCTGTCCTACAAGGCCAGATCCAAAGCCTCTGTAACCAAATCCATTTCCACCGTCGGCAGTCCCTTCTCCTGCATTGCCATATCCAAAACCACCATCTCCACTTCCTTGGCCTCCGTAGCCAAATCCATTTCCTCCTTGCCCTTGGCCAGCATTGTTCTGAGATGGTCTGAAGGTGACAGCTGGCCCATAGGCCTGAGGATGCTGAGCTTGACCTTCGTAGTTGACTTTGGCTATGAAGCCTGTTTGTTGGTCAGCTCTATATTCTACCTGTGAAGGCATTCAAGTTCATTTACATTAATTTGCCTCTGACTTCATCTTGTAGTTAATTATCTGTAGTGATATACACTATTTTCAAGGGATTTATATGTTATAATGCATGCAATTTTTTACTGTAAACACGATAAAATTAATACAGTATAAATAAAGAACAAAGGAAGCCAGAATACTTACGTTTTGTTTACGCCCGTCCGGAAGAGCAACATTGTAGAAGCCAGTTACGACATTCCCGTCGGAATGTTCCCTGTGACCAAAGCTTAGACCTTCGTAAGGATCGTTTACGTCGTAGGCAAATTGATATGGCATGGGTGCCTGTCGGTGGTAATTATTGTTCTCCTTGTGATTTTAATATTAAAGTAAACATTTTGTGTCTATTCTTATTAGAGCCTAATAAAATATTAAACTTTTTTTTTTTTAAGATTGGACTACATTCAGTTGTACTGTATAAGGATAAGCTTGAAATTAAACCTATGCCCAGTTTTATGGGAAAGACGTTAATTATATTTTATTATATGTTAAGACTTACCGGAGAAACGAGGGTAATAAGAAAAAGTAAAATGTCACATACCGATTGGTAGTCAGGGTGAGATGAAACGATGGCAATGCAAGTCGCCAGCAACGTTGCGACCGTCTGTTTAATAGAAGAGGGGACTGTTTTAATTCCATGTTTTGGTTAATGAATTTTGTAAAACTAATTTTCACCTATGCATGTTTATTTAATGAACATTTTACACGTTCAGATTTTGGTCCTAATGCCACTCGTGTAAATGGGTTCCACTGTTAGTTTCATTTTTTATTTTCTACCTACGTAAACAAGTTATGAAGCCCAGATTAGGTTTATACTTGTCCAGATTTTAAGAATCTTTGTTCAGATGTCTTTTTTTCCCAACGGTAAACATTATGAGCTGAAAGTGAGTAATGAAGTAATACCGATAATGTACAATTTGTCAGAGATGAATAAATATGGCTCTGACATGTTTTAAGATTTAGATTTTTTTTTTGTGCCTGGTATCTACGACAGAGTGGTTCTTTCAGAAACCTCTGTTCAGTGGGATTTGCTCACATTTACCCCCCTGTCACTAGATTGCAAATCTTTGACCTTAATACAAGTTCCTCGTTGGGAAGTGGGTTCCGTTCTCAGCTAGCACTCTGCTGGCCGTGAGTTCGAATCTCCGACCGACCAATGAAGAATAAGAGGAATTTATTTCTGGTGATAGAAATTCATTTCTCGCTATAATGTGGTTCGGATTCCACAATAAGCTGTAGGTCCCGTTGCTAGATAACCAATTGGTTCTTAGGCACGTAAAATAAAATTAATCCTTCGGGCCAGCCCTAGGAGAGCTGTTATAATCAGCTCAGTGGTCTGGTTAAACTAAGATACACTTAATTTCTGACCTTAATAGCCATGGTGAGTTTCTAGGCGAGCTTTGTCGTGGGTCACGGAGGTCGAATATAATCTCTTGCTTGGCTGGAAATGCTTTTATACCTAAAGTCTTTTGACTTCGCTGGTCACTGAGGTCAGCGGTCATTTCTAAATTGAGGTAATTGGAGAGATTTAATTTCCAGTCATCATCGATATGAGGACTGTTGTAATTGTTGTGCATCTTAAAATGTAATGATTGTGAATTTGCTTCATTTGTTATTTTCAGTGTTATTACATAGTTATACTTAAGGGTAAACTCATGAAAAGGTGATATCTTCTCATAAGCACGTGATTCATGGATACAACCCGTATGAACTTCAGTAGTTAGTAGCGAAGCGTTATTGGTATAAAGAAAATATAAAATTTGTTATATAATGGTATTGCAGAGTGAAAAAACATGTGGTAATCAATTTGTCTGCAATTTTATATAACAAGGTTTTTTACGTAAAAATATCTGGAGGTATTCTTTGCGAAAATGGTAGCTCTAATGACAGAAAGTGTGAGGTTTCAAGTTACGGATTCGGTAAAGAAAATTAACCGATCATAGATAATTTTTTTTAATTAAATAAAAGGTTTTTTTCAAACATACATTTCAACAAGAGTTCATAAACTATTAAGGAGAACCCATTGCCCCCCACCCCCTATTTTTTCACTTCAGTGGGAAAGATGTAATCATTTGTTATTTGTACTAATCAGCTCAGAACGGCATGGTCTTGAATAGTGTCAAGAAAATAAGAAAAACAAGTAATTTAGTTTTCTTGTAAATATCATGAAGAGTATTGCCCATTTTATCCAGGATTTTTTTATTTTTTTGTATTTAGAATTTTAAGGCATGGTCATCAGAAAATTATAAAGATCACCTTTGAAATAGCAGGTGCATCTGATCCACTATTAGCCCTATTTATCAGTTGAGCTCTTAATTTTCTCAGTTTCCATTGCGAATGTAACACTAAGTAACTTGTTCCTTGATGTACTTCAACAAGGCTATCGTAAGTAGCAAGGGTGGGCGCTCTTTCTTTTTTGTAAATGAAGCAGACTGTAAAATTAATGATATTCGAATACTTGAGTTTGGAAATTAACAATGATCAATATATAAAAATTGATTAATTTTGTAGTTAGCTGTTATTTTTTCATTTATAAACATTTCCCCAAATGGTAGTAGCTTAGAAACCAAAAAGACAAAAGTTGCTGCCATTTTCTTGTGTTCAAGTTATAAACGCCGCAGAAAAATTCCACACCATCTGTTTCGTATTGCGCATATATAAGGCTCATGAGCATTTCTCTGAACACCTCTTACCAACACTGTGCCACCCACATCTGATCTGCATGGACCCTTGCGTTTCCTGGAAGGCGAGGCTTTTCCGCTCCGACGTTTGCTAGTCCATCTAGCCAGCACTTTCTTGGTCTTCCTCTCCTCCTTCCTCCGAATAGTGAAGGATACGTCCTCTTCACCAACCTGTCAGTCTCCACTCTCGCCACATCACAAAGTTCACCACTTCTCTCGCCTTACCATCATCCTTGACGCGTCTTCCCAAATACTCATATAATTCAGTTATTTTCATTCATTTACCAGCTATATTGATATTCATGTCTCCATCTTCCTGGCACTCATTTACACTTAAGAGACTACTCTCGCAAACACTCGCTTTCAATTTTCTCTTCTTAAAATTGTTTTCAACTTTTTTTACGCTGTTGCAGCTTCTCTTCATTGTCACAGCTAATACTGTAGGAATTGCAGACATCCGTTTCTTCATGCTCCATTCACGATTCATATCTTATGCCATAAATTTGCACCTGAATCTCCTCCTCTTTCCATGACTTCTTTCATTACTTATCCATAAAAATATTAGAAAGGGAGGAAACTTAACACGCCCTTTTCTTAAACCTGTTTTTAGTTTTCTGTAAAAGAAAACTATTGTGCCGGCTTTGCCTGTCCGTCCGCACTTTTTCTGTCCGCCCTCAGATCTTAAAAACTACTGAGGTCAGAGGGCTGCAAATTGGTACGTTGACCATCCAACCTTCAGTCATCAGACATACCAAAAAAAAAAGTCGCGGCTCATACAGCATTACACCGAGACCACCGAAAGATAAATCTGTTTTCGGTGCCCTTGATTATAAGCTATACAGAAAATTCGTTGCATCCGAAGAAACTAGCGCATTTTTTACTTGTATTTTTACCAAACTAGTCATTTTATATATATATAATATATATATATATTATATATATATATATATATATATATATATATATATATATATATATATATATATATATATATATATATATATATATATATATATATTCTAACCTAAGCTGTTCTTTTACTGTCAAAATTTATAATCGCTGTCGACAAATTCCGTTCTGGATCATACATCCTCCACCTTGTCTCTCTATCATTTCTATCATAAACTTTCCCTAGGTCCAGATATGCCACCAGCAAGCTTTCCCTTTATTATTAGCCTTATCACAACTGTTGCATGAGAAACATGTGAACCAAACCAGACTTATTTCTTAAAATTCAAGCCGCTCTTCCTCTTGCAGTACTTCTGTGTTCTGTCCCTTTTCGTAATTAAAGTCGTGCCCTTTGGACTCCTAGTATCTATTTATTATGGGTATTACTATTATTCTTATTATTCAGAATGAGCTAGCATTCATATTGGTCTTTAACGTTTTCTCTTTCCCACATGGATGTTTATTAGAAGTCACAGAGTCGACAATATGAAGTGTGATTGGAATGTTTATAGGAATGTTGCAATTAATGAGCGTGTTCGAGTCAGTTACAGAAGTTCTTTATGTGTGTTGATAAAAGGGACAGAAACCTTTTAAAGAAAGAACTTTTAAGAACTATCTGATCATAATTTTTATTCAACAAAAAGAACTCATAGCTTAGAAAGTGTTACTTAATACTATTGAACTGAATAGCATTTTGATCAAAGAGGTGCAGGGAATTCTTTAAAATTCAGCTCTTTGGTGAGATTCTTTTATAAGCCTCGCCGTAAAAACTCTGACGCATTCAATTGAATTTATTTGATTGAGTTAAAAAGACTTGAATGTTAATCATGGTCTCCTTTTTAATCATGACTCTTCTCGATTAAGCTCACATTAACACAGAAAACATTTCAAAAGTGAAGCCACTATTATTTCCCCAAGAAACGTTTTATTTTTTTCAATTAAATTCCATAAATGCATATTCGTGTTTTATGAATTTTTGAAACTTGATTTTATATTTATCACTAGTTGTGTGTCATCTGTATACACAATCTTTGGAATTTTTGATAATTTATTTAAACAAGATTTCATAACAACTACTTTGTCTGAATCATCCTGTAACTTTGTGTTACGCATTCCTTTTTGAATTTTGTTTTATGCTGGCTACTATTGCCAGCTTACCTTTAATAATCTTCCTCATTTCCTTAATGAAATGGTTAAAAACTTTCTCGTTTGGATATTAGCGGTTGCGATGGAAGGCCTTTACTTTCGTATGCCCAGACATAACTGCTTATTTGAATTTTCTTAGAGCTTTGTCACAGAACCCATTGGAGGAATGTACGCTGTATATGTGTATGTTAATTGGAATTATGTAACTTTAATTTTTTTTTTTAATTGGAAACCCAGTCGGTCATTGGCCCAAATCTATCTTCCGTTGTTCACTGTTAAAGCAAGGCGAAATTAATGATTGGGACTAATGATTATTGTCATTACTCATGTGATCTGAGAAACGGCGAAGAAAATCAATGATTATATCTATATGTATATTATCTCCTAAAAGGAAGCTTTCTCCAACTGATCAAGTTGGCGGAAGCTTCTTTTTTGAGATGATGTACATTCATATATAATTAAAACTAGAATATTCCACTAGTGCATCAATATACCAACTTAAACTGGTAAAGATCAGTGACATCTAAAACATCCATATATGAAGGGATATCTAAGCGAGAGCATTAATATAATTTCTCACTGGACTAAAATAAACAATTATTAATGTATATAATTTCTTTATTAGTGTTAATTTCTTTATATAAACATGATATTCACCATTTGTCGTAAGAGTACTGGTACCCACTCCTGTTGTTGCTTCTTTGAGCAAATCTGCCACCAAGCTCATTGCCATTTTGACCAAATCCTTTTCTTCCTTGACTAAATCCATTTCCATGCTTGTCCATTTTGGCTGTTCATAATCAGATCCACTGGTACTCTTGATAGAATCCATTTTCATTGTAGCCATTTCCTTGGCTACTGTGACCAGCTCCGTTGCCAAATTGACCATTTCTTCCTTGACTACTATAGCCAGATCCATTGCCACTCTACCCATATACCTGGCTACTATAGGTAAATCCAGCGTCATCCTGGTTGGTACCTTGGCTCCCATAGCCAAATCCAATACCACTCTCGCCTTTCCCTTGGCTATCGTAGCTTAAGTCGTTGCCACCATGTCCATTGCCAAATCCATTCCTAATCAGGCTTTTTCCTTGATCACCATAGTTAAAACCATTTCCACCTTGACCATTTCCAAGAGTGCTAGAGCTGAATCCATTACCATGCTGACCATTTTCTTTGCCACCATAGGTAAATTCATTGCTTCTGTAACCATTACTAAATCCATTGTCCCCCTGACTATTTCCTTGGCCACCATAATTAAATCCATTGTCTCCCTGATTATTTCCTTGTCCTCCATAGCTAAACCCAGTGCCACTCTGGGCATTTTCATGGCCATCATAGTTAAATACATTGCCATTCTGACCATATCCTTGGCCACCGTAGCGGAAACCATTTCCACCCTGGCCTTGGTTTGCGTTGCTGTGTGATGGTTGAAAGGTGATGGCAGGCACGTAGTTTTTAGGGTGTTGAGCTTCTCCATCAAAATTAACTTTAGCTATAAGCCATTTTGATGATCGGCTCTATGGTCGACCTGCGAGAGTTTTTAACAAATAGTATTACCTTTAGTAAATATTACTTAATTTATGTAAGATTTCAAAAGAGATCAAGCGTAATTTATCTCATACAGTGATAATTCACTATTTTTTATGACTTATTATTTACATCAGGCTTTCCTTCCCGATATTACACAGGGATATAGAGAAAATACATAGACCACAAAAAATACTGAACTCAATGACAGATTATGTACTCTTTGCCTACGGTCATCTGGAAGATCATCATTATACGATCCGTAGATTCCCTTTCCATCGGAATATTCCTCTTGGCCAAAATTGAGTTCTTTGTAGGCATCGTTTACATTATAGTCGAACCGGTAGGGCATTGGGGCTCCCTAAAAAGTATTAATATCCTGTTAAATTCCTGTGAAAGTTGAAACTTGATAGCTTTGGGTTATTAATAATATTCACACTTTGACTATAACATTGAATATTTATTAATAAGAATTAGTTTTAACTTTAGAACGAAATCTAGCAGTGGAATTTTAAGACTCGTTTATAAAAAATAAGGTTATTCAGAAAGGGAGACCTTTACCCGTTCATAGGAAGACTCAGTAACTTCGGGTCGAGCCAGTACTAAGGCTGTACAGCCCGCTAATGCAGCAAGTGTAAGCTGCCGGCGTGGAAAAAGAAAAATCGTAATCCACAGCAAGGCAGAAAGTCATTTTACAGTTTCTTGGATATGAAATCTTTACACATCTTTATAATTAATGATTTGTTGCTATCCATAGGTGTTGATAGTAGCAGTCTCATATGTATATATATATACGAGGGTAAGTCAAAAGTTCCAGGAAAAAATTGTTGAATGATGTATTTTATTAGGAATGAAACAACCCAAATACTTGGTAAACAATTATCTGTGATGTAGTGAATAAGACTTGTTACCTCAGTCATCCTCTTGCTACCGTGGTGTTAACATCTGCTTCAGAAAAGTAATGAACCCATGGAAAATAAAAATTTTGAGATGAGAGCTAACATCAAGTTCCTGACCAAGCTTGATTGGAAACCAGGAAAAATTATTGAAGCTTTGCAACAAGTTTATGGAGATTCTTCTCCATCTAAATCAGTTGTTTATGATTGGATAAAGCGATTTAAGGATGGTCGGGAGGACCTCAAAGACAACCCAAGAGAGGGAAGACCATCGACTGCAAAAATGAAAGAAGTGTGGCTTTGGTGCAGAATCTAGTGGATGAAGATCGTCGGATTACTATCGATATGACAGCTAATGAAACTGGGATCTCCCATGGTTCCGCATTTTCAATTTTAAATGAAAATCTTGGTTTGAGTAAATTTTCAGCACGTTGGGTCCCAAAAGCGTTGCGCGAAGACCAACTGCATCAAAGAGTTGAACTTTCTCTTATTTTAACGAAGATTGAATCAAATGAATCAGAGTTTTTTGACCGGATTGTTACTGGAGATGAAACTTGGATCCATCAATATGACCCAGAAAGTAAAATTCAATCAAAGCAATGGTTACCAAGAGGTTCAGCTGCACCAGTGAAGTTTTGAGATCTGCCCAGGTTATGGCAACAGTGTTTTGGGACTCCAAAGGAGTGATTTTGATTGATTTCCTTGAAGGACAAAAAACAATCACCGGGAACTACTACAAAGGTGTTTTGCAAAAACTGAGGACTGCATTGGCTAAAAAACGTCGAGGAAAGTTGCACTGCAGAATTTTGTTCCATCATGATAACGCTCCAGCACATTCATCAAGGGTTGCAAGAGAAGTCCTACGGAAATTTAGGTGGGAAACTCTTCCACATCCTCCTTATAGTCCTAATCTTGCTCCTTCAGATTTTTTCCTGTTCCCAAAACTCAAGGAACACTTAAGAGGAGTCCGGTTTGAATCTTTGGATGCTGCTAAACATGCAGTTTCAACATGGTTTAATAGAAAGGCCCCAAATTTCTACAAAGAAGGGTTGCAGAGGTGGAAACAGCGCCTTGAAAAGTGTATAGAGTTAGATGGTAGATATGTAGAAAAATGATGTTTGAATTTCCTTAAATAAAGAGTATATTGAATTTTCCTGGAATTTTTTGACTTACGTACATATAGTAAATGGTATCTAATACATACATACATACATACATACATATATTTGTGTGTAAAAGATGTACATCGATGCGACATTACGATGAACCCATATGCTATCCAGCTGTCACTTTTATTTTTCAGTCTTAATTTTTTTTTGTGTATTTTGTTGAGTATTTTCGTGCAACTAATATCACAGATACCGTTGGAATGGTGCTTTTGTTAAATGGTTGTAGTTATATTTTAATTGCAATGTACAGTATGTAGCCCCAATAGTACTATTTTTTGCATTGGTAATGATTCTCATTGGATCTACTTGTAAAAGGGTAATTTTGAATTCTAGTGACATGTTTCTGACTTTGGTGTGAGTTGGGAGATTGTGTTTGTTTGACCAGCTTACATCATGTCTTTTTAATGGTTAATGGATATTTCCTAATTTCTCTTGAAGGAAAATTGAACTTGAGTAGGGAAATGGAAAGGAGACTAAGAGATATATCCAGTAATATAGACTGCAGGGAGGTTATCGATTTTAAGAATGGACAAGTACTCTAACGTTGTAAAGAACAGAGTATATTAAATAAATCCGCATTACCTTAAACACTTCCATGTGTGTGTCTTCGTATGTCGTGGAAGGATGACTGTGAAGATGCCATGTCGGTAAGGACTTTTATACCAGAAATTTGTGTGATGAAATTTGTTCAGCGGGTTTATTTGTTGTGCTTATTTGGTATGAGGACGAAATTATGTAGGCTAAGTTTATTCCATGCCGCGAAAATGAAAATTCCTTGAATTAACGTGGCTTTATGAAGTTTAATTGCAGATTTTCCTTCTACACTCTATAAAACTGTTAATATTATCTCTCTCTCTCTCTCTCTCTCTCTCTCTCTCTCTCTCTCTCTCTCTCTCTCTTTATTTTTATATATATATATATATATATATATATATATATATATATATATATATATATATATATATATATATATATATATCTATATATTATAGACATATTTCGTATACATATCCTTATGCATATAAACTGTTTTTATATATATATATATATATATATATATATAAACTCTATGTATGTATATAAACATATATATATATGTATATATATAAATTTATTTATATATGCATATACATATTTGTCTCCAAAATCTGTATTAATACCGTCGAAATAAAAAGCTTTCTATCGAGGTACTGTGACCTTTGATTTCACAATCGGGGTATGAGGCTACTTGCTTGTAAATGGGATATTATCTACAATGTCCTTTTGCATCATACTTAAAATCGTTATTGAGACCTTGATTTTCAAGTGAGTGTGCTTAAGAAAATACCAAATTTATTCCCTTTGCAATAATTAACACGATGACATATAGCATGTGAGTTAGAAGCTCAGTGAATTTGTTAGATTTAAAATGTCACTTCGATTGGTAATTAATTACCATGGTGGAATAGGTAAAAGTCTAAAATGGGTTCGAGTAGGCGTATGAAGAAAAAAGAATGAACATGAACAGCATTTAGACACTGATTATTTGGTACTTTACAAAAAGAGGTCCAGTTTTTATACTAACAGCTACTCTGTCGGCTGAGATTGTGGTACTGGAATAAGGAAGACGAAGTTGCACTGAAACGTTATTTAATGGAACGAGTATCAAATTGGTAGGTATTCCCAAATGAAGCTCAGTCGCCACAGAAAATATATCCGTAATCATCTTCCCTTCTAAAGAGTTGACAAGTCTGTCTAGTAAGATGAAAGTTCTACGTTCTATAAGTAAACAACGATTGACATTCGCATTTGTGACTTTCTAGAAAAGAGTAGATTGCAGAAAGGATCCCATTCATAAGTTCTGCTTTTGAGACATATTTAATACATACTTAAAAAAATTCATAAGTTTTGCAAAGACACATTTTATTTATTCATTAGAACATAAACACGAAATGAAATAAAGCTTACTTACGTATGTGAAAGGGAGACGCCGATACATAGGCAATGCTGCTTTTTAAATAGTGCCATTCTCTTTGGAATTCTAAAAGGGGTGTTGCGAAAGTGAATATCCGTAAAACTGAAATTTTTAAGCTTGTAATTTGTTGCCATTCCGAAACATCTCGCATCTAAGAATTCGTAATTCAGTGTAGACACGGAGTTTGCTGGCTAATGCATCAAAGCGTCTTTTTTTCTGAGTAAATGATGAAACAAAAAGATTTTGAGGCGTAATGCATTTATTCGAACGGTTTTAGTTATAGACTTTATATTGTTGAATTTTGTTTTCTCGTTGACAGTGACTCTCAGACAATTATTTCTTATTCATTTTTGCATCTTTGTTCTTCGAAATTTGATGCAGTAAATTATTTTACTAACCAACAGTTGCAGGTTTCCTATTCGATGTTCTAGAAATTCAGTTAAATGCTTTTTAATCACTTGTTGATGTATGATGGTGCAGCATGTGAAATAGGAATTGATAGAGTAAGGTAATGTGCTCTCTCTCTCTCTCTCTCTCTCTCTCTCTCTCTCTCTCTCTCTCTCTCTCTCTCTCTCTCTCTCTCTCTCTAATGGCCCAAGTTTATTTCCCCAGTTAATCTGAAATAGACCTTTGGTATCTTTCAGCGTCATTCTCGACAGGAATTGGCCAAAGTGAAGGGAAACGTGAATAGCTCTTGGAATATATTTCTTAAAAATATTTCGTTATCATAAGTTTAAGTTTTCGTTCATGGTTTTTCAAATTTGGTAAATTTTTTTACTGGTTGGAGGTTTGTAGACAAGGTACTTTACATAAACATACCCCTCACTAGTTCGAGGTAAATGCTTCATACTGTCGCACAAGTCGTGATCTTTTTACTCCTCATTTAATACGTTCATAACATATTCGCAACAGTACATCTGTCTTTGGACATAGATGTTTGAACATTTGACCTCACGACTTTGTGGTTAAGATAGCTTATTTTGATGACGTATTGTGTGAATGCTGAAGGCTGCTCAGTGCCTTAATAGGAGACTTATTGCAAGCATATAGTGAAAAGTGACGGCCCTAATTGAATGAGAACTAAGTAGCTAAATGCATTTTGCGCAATTGTATTCTCAAAAAGGATTATGATTTTTATTCGTATCCCTAAACGCTTGCAAAATTTTAAAACTTCCAGATTTATGATATGAAATTTATTACTTTCCGTTTAATTAGATTTGGCATAAAATAAAAGGGACGTAACTATGATACTTTATAGCGTCTTTTTTATTACTACACGGCGCAATGATGTTGATAGTTCGTACGTTTCTTCACGCATGCATAAGGGTGCAAGTTGCGTTTATTTTTCCTGATAGGAAATATTTTATTGATTTTTGAACATTAAATAACAGACTTTTGCAAATATTTTTTCGTTGCTTAGCTTAGAGTGCCAAGGGCATACTTAACAGAAGCCGCTTCTAACCCAGCGACCTTTTTCCCCCTTGTGAATTATGTTATAATTAATGTCCTCGGGAACAGAAAGTTGGTAGTACTGTTATGAAAGGTTTTAAAGTTTTAAATTATTTTTCCATGTCGTGCACAGGCATGTACATACATACATGCATACATACGTACATACATATGTATAATATATATATGTGTATGTATATATACATATATATTATACACTATATATATGTTTATTTATATATTTAATTACATTAAACTTATCCTACCTATATATATATATATATATATATATATATATATATATATATATATATATATATATATATGTGTATGTGTGTGTGTGTGTGTGTGTGTGTGTGTGTGTGTGTGTATGTATAAGTGACGCACTGGCCACGTGTCATAAGCCTCGTTGACACGGGGCTAGTTTAGCAACCGCTAGTACTAGCGACGTATGAACTACCCCTCTACTTGCAATGTCAACGAAAAGTTAGTAAGCTTTTACTTGCTGGGATAGTCCCAGGATAGTGGCAAGTGAAGTTGATGTCCCGGCTACTTTACTCGCTACTTGCCGGTCACGTGACCAACTAGCAGCCACAACTGTCCACGTGTCAACGCCTAGTTGCCGCTTTGCTGGACAGTTGTCATCACCTTCCCCGAACGCAAGCATGTGCGAGAAGTGGAGTCAAATGAAATTTCCACGTTTTGGGAATTTATGAGGGTATGAATGCCTGTGGGATATAAGGCACATTGATTACATAAACAGAAACACGCGTGACATGGCAATGAATATGTTAGTTGAAGCTTTGATGAAGGAAGGCCTTCATGTTTCCCAACGTTGAATTTTTAAGAAAGAAAATTAAGGTTATTAAAAATGTTTATAGACAAGAACTAATGAAAACTGAAAAATCAAAGAGAAGTGGAGCAGGATTGGATGTCATAATACATAATATAATATAAAGTAAGCTACAACCTTTCACAGTGATGGTATACATGATTAATAAACGAGTAATACTAAAATAATAAGTGAGAGTGAAACTATAATGAAATTCATCCATCTTTGAAGCGAAGACCCGTCCACTATAGTCTTAAACTTTTGCTTGTGAGTAGTTATAGGTCTAGAAAGGGTAATAACATCACTCTAGTCTTAAGGCACTGGAAGGTGACATTATTTACCTTTAGAGATCTTTAATCAGGCACAAATAAAAGTTTAAGAACGCAGTGGCTTAGCTGCAAAGATGAACGAATTTCACTAAAGAATTTTTTATCTACTCATTGTATTATATTGGCTCAATGGAATTCATTTGCCAGAACGGCCCCTTCTCCAATGAAATATTCTGCATACTGCTCCCTCCTCTTTGCAGCTTCATTGCTGTAGTTGTTAAAAGACAGGAGTCTTGCGGAATGAAGCTCACTGTTCGTACTTCGCCAGCTCCCAGGATGTATTTCTCTGTATCTAAATCCTCTTGATCAACTGTACCATTTCCAAAATAATTTGTAGTTGATTTTGCAATAAGCCAGTTGTGAAGGTAGCAAACAGACTTGACCACAAGATCAATGGTATTTGTTTTCAAATTTATTCAGCCATACAAAATCCTAAATCTGGCAGCAAGAATACCAAAGGAGTTTTCAACCACTCTTCTTGCCCTTGAAAGGCGGTAGTTGAATATTCGTTGCTTCAGTGAAAGGTTGGCGTTGCCATCATATTACAAGGGAAAAAACAGTCTTAAATAACACATGAACGACTTGTCTCTCTGTTAGAAAACACAACATCAGTGGCGCAATCTTTTAATGCACCGTGTGATTCTACAGTTTCATACACAAATGTAGGCCCTGTGAGTAATGAATCACAATTTTTCCATTGAGAGTGTTGCTTCTTATGAAGAACTATAATGGTTTATATTACATTGCTTTGTCCTTAATATTCTCTACATTGAAATTTAATCAATAAAATCTTGTTCACAACACTATTTTTTCTTTTATTCTCCTAAATATTTTGTGATTTATGTGTGATAACTACATATATAAATATACAAGTTTGCTAGAAATAAACAATGTATAGGTGGAAATTGCAATGTATTTGCAATGTATTACCTGTAAGTAGTTGTTCAGTACATCATTGATTGCCTGCAGTACTTTAGGCAAAAGCTTTGAAATAGTGGAGGCCGGCACCCTGAAGAAGTGCAGAAAGTGATGCAAGACTATCCCCACTTGCCAAATAACGCAAGGTTATTTCAAATTTAATCCTTGCTGGGACGGCGTTTCTCATCGGTGTGTCCTTTGTAGATATGTGAGGCTCCACCAAATATCGCAGTTCCTCAAACGTCTGCACTTCCATGCGCATATGTCTTTTATATTCTGTAGGATCTTCAGTACCTAATTCAGTAAGTAGTGTACTGGAGCCTCCTAAACTTCCTCACCCATTTTGTACGTTTTTTCTTCACATTTATTTCTAATTCCTTTGCCAAAACAACAACTGCAGCATCAATTGCTACAGCCATGTCACTGGACATCTTGATGGCTACTGGCTGCAAATACTTTCCCGCCAAACTATCCCAGTGTCAACACTTACTTGCCGGGTTAGTTAACTTGCAGCTAGCACTAGCGGCTGCTAAACTTGCCCCGTGTCAACGAGGCTATAGGCATTGGGACCTGTCCCCAACTGGCTGTCGGCCTAAGAAACAGGAGATCAGCCCCTGCTCTCTGAGCCTACAGTGGCCCAGGAGGCTTTAATATATGTATATATATATATATATATATATATATATATATATATATATATATATATATATATATATATATATGTATATTCTTATTTATATATATAAATATATATATGTATATATATTTATTATATTTATTGAATTTTTTTTTATTTTTTTTTATTTAATTAATTTATTTGATTAATGTATTTATTTGTTTAATTATGTATTTGTTTATTTTATTTTATTTATTTATTTATTTTATTTATTTATTTATTTTATTTATTTGTTTTTTTTATGTAATTACACTGAACATGTCCCACCCACTTTTGCCTGTTTTCATTCATCCTTGTTAACCTACCCGTCTTAAAATTTCACGTCTGATTCTAACGAGTTTTATTTCTTGTTTTTTAACCTTCGTTTACTCATTCCCTTCTACTAGGCCGTGTGCCTTTCCAGTATTCTTGATATTCACGAGAAATTCTTTAATCGTCAAATAAGTACGTCAGATAAGTCGTACGTATATGCAGTCTCCTGTTTGGCTGTTTTGGTTTACTAATGGCCCAGAAGCCCTTCCAGAATTATCCTTTTCATTTTCATGTTTTATTAAAGGTATCATGATTGGCGGAGACATCAAAAAGGAATTAAGGAAACATCCTTACGATGACATTCAGAGAAGGCCATCTTGGCTTCACACACCGAGTCCCTGAACTTGAAGTCCAACAAATTCTTAGGAAGTAACTAAACATAGGAGATATAGTCGTCGGCGTAAGGACGTCTTCATTCCTGCCATGGCCCAAAGGATTTTTTCAAAAACATTCCGGAATCTTGTAATCAAGCCAGCAACATACCAAGTACAGGACCTGCGTGTTCGAAAATCTTATTTCTTCATGGTATTCAAATTATGCACACAGTGATCTGCTTTATTTACAGGCTGATAATCCCTCGACACTTTCAAAACTGTAGATCAGTTCCAAGGGGATCTTCGGCCACATGGAAAAGTAAACATTACAATGTCACTTTACATGGGAAGTTTTTTCATAAGAAACTGACGTAATGGACGAAGTCGGGGTACCAAGAGAAAGTTTCTTGGCTTCGTAAAATCCAAGTACAGTCTTAATACTGGTTGATGTCTCAATCAGTCTCACTTACTTTCTCAGTGAGTTAAAGGGATGCAACATTACAAAAAAAAAAAGGCACGGATAAATTTTTAAGGAAAATCAATGCTATGGATTTTTATAAGGGACCAAAAAGAATTAGTTGTATTTATATGAAAATAAGAACCAGGTTAAAGTTCAGTTTGAGATTCATCTTCTTTTAGCTGGAGACCGACAAAATGCATACTGGTTGTTTGGGAACCTGGAGGAATAGGAATGTGGACGGAAAATACCTAGCTGGTGAGACTTCGTAAGTCGACATCCTTGTGTTTAAATATATATAATTTAAAGTATATACAACACCATTTTATAGAACTTCATTTCCATGTATTTTTCACGTGTGTCTACCTCTGCAGCATAGAAAAAATTATATTTATCAGTTGTGGGTAGGTATTTCGCATTGTTGAATTTTATTGATACGTACGCGCGTGCATACGCACACACACCCACATATATATATAATATATATATTTTTTCTTTGCATCTTTTTCCCACTGCATGTGGGTCGATATACAGTATATATATGTAGTATATATATATATATATATATATATATATATATATATATATATATATATATATATATATATATATATATATATATATATATACACATGCATACATATCTGAAAACTTTGCATCCGAAAAAGGTTTTATAGAATATTTGCGTGGAATTCAGTTCTGAAGAAAGGGGATGATTTAAAATAGGAACATGTTTACATTTTGAAAATAATTTATTGCTCTTATTCATTACACTGCAGACTTAACTATTGGTCACTCACATTTAACGGCCATATCCGGATCCACCTGCTCCAAATCCACTGCCACCGGTGCCAAATCCACTACCACTTTGCCCAAATCCTCCACTGCCATAACCTGATCCACCTTGTCCAAATCCGCTGCCACCAACACCAAATCCAGCACCACCTTGTCCAGATCCACTGCCTCCGTAGCCACCTGCATTTCCGTCTTGTCCGAATCCGCTGCCTCCCTTACCACCACTACCGTGGGATGGCCTAAAAGTAATGGCTGGTCCGTAATTCTGAGGATGCTGAGCTTGACCTACGTAGTTGACCTTGGCCACATACCCTGATTGATGATCAGCTCTATATTCAACCTGTAAAAACATAGTGCCTAACGTTAATGACAGAGTTTCGGGTAGTATCCATACGAACACACACACACATATTCCATTACAAAGTTATAATCTACAAAATACAAACTTACGTTCTGTTTACGGCCATCAGGAAGTTGGACGGTGTAGGATCCGTAGACGGCGTTGCCGTCGGAATTTTCATGGTGCCCGAAGTCTAGGCCTTGGTAGGCATCGTTGACATTATACCCAAATTGATAGGGCATAAGTACCTAGAAAGATTTTTTTTATTATGATTATTATATGCCCATTTGCTGGTAAGGATAATTAAATTTTTTCAGTCTTTTTCACTGTTTGGGAATTTCATGTTGCAAAAGTATTAAATGTGGACTTTGATATTCTTTGACGCTGAATATTCTCATATCATGAATGTGAATATTAACTGAAAAAATGAATGTTCACTAAATGTGAATGGAAATGATGTTTGAACAGCCTTCGAGACAGTGACCTGATAAAGTTTATAAATGTGAATTGATTTCGTAATTTCAATTGTAACTTAACTCTATTTCCTAATCTAAATACTCACGGAATTTTGCCCGCTCCCGTATCCATCGGGTCTAGCGAAGGCAGATGCGACGACTGTCATTAAAACAGTTGCAGCTATCTGTTAGGAAACAAAGTGGAAAATCAGTTGAACAACTGGATGAAAATGCTTCTTAAAATCTTGTTATGTAATTCACGGAAATTTTCATTGGGCAAGCTGCTTATATAACCATTTCATATTTTAAGTGGTCGATTAATTGTTGCCTATAAGGACAAATTCAGTTCATTTATTTAATGATGGGTGTGTTTATGTAGTTTTTCAAAACATTTTATGATTATGGACGAAAATATTTCCATAATTTACCGAGTTTTTAATTGATCTTGTCTGGCGCAACACTTCTGAAATCTAAGAATGCCATAACTGTTCTGCCTCAGTCCCATAGATTTGCATATGGTGAAAAGTAAACAACTGCCACACTTCACATGAAATGGTTTTCAAAATTAATGAAATTGCGTGTTTTCAGCACTGTAACGGCAGCTTTCCATATCCAGTTGACGTTTATCTAGGGAGAATTATTGCTATAAGGCCAATTAAATTAATTACTATACAATCTTCTGAAACAAAGGTGGTATCTTGTTTGTCTCATACGATCATTTTTTTTATATATATATATATATATATATATATATATATATATATATATATATATATATATATATATATATATATATATATATATATATATATATATATATCTTTCCCCAGGTAAATCAATCTTTTTGACCCGTACTTTTACGTACACCTTTCCTATCAGATTTATATGAGAAGGCTCATACAGCTTCATCCGCTTGTGCACACAATTTTAAAAGAAAAAGAGAAAGAACAGGGCAAAAAAGAGATTGGGACCTGTCTAGTGGGAATCGATAGACTTGCGTCCTGAAGTAGGAAGGATGAGAGAAATATCGAAAACAGAAACTTGGTCACATTATTGACCCAAAATGCATCAAACTTAGTGGACTGGGGTAAACGAATTTCACGTATTTTTTTTTTTGCTAAAATATCGATTTTTTTACCTTTTCTGGTTGCTTTACAGGATATTCACTTGATAAATAGTAATGTTTAGAAGTCACGTGCAATTGCTTTTACAGCGGTACAACATACTAGTCATGGTTGTAGAATCTTTCTTTGTCGGTACGTTACCTGAGTGGCCATGTCTGCTGGTATGATTATTTTCGTAGTGTGTTGTCGTGAATCAACGGAGGTTAACTGATGAAGTTTCCAAAAACTTGGTGCCTTTTATATCAAAAAGAGTGTGTACAGGAGGTGCGTGAACGAGGTCAACCATAATTTATTTTTCTGTTTTTTCTTATCATGTCTGCATGACTTCGCTTTTGAATCTTGCAAACATTCACTGTGTCGGTCTGAATTAGATTAAAACCATTTAGAAGATGACGGGAAGTTCCTAATTATTTTCTCGATTAAGTCACTGATTTCGGGGTCATCTTACTGCATCAGATGTGGCAATGATGTAGGTAAAATGAACTGCATTTTGGAAGTTTCGCGGATGTCTGTGTGATCGTCTTTCATTTTGTTAATAGTGCGTAATGGTCCAGTTATATGTGTATATATATTTATGGATATATATATTTATATATATAATATATATATATATCTATATATATATATATATATATATATATATATATATATATATATATATAATTTATTAATAATCTGAACATACAGAACAGTACATATAAGTATATCATTTATTTTATACACGCATACACTCTCTCTCTCTCTCTCTCTCTCTCTCTCTCTCTCTCTCTCTCTCTCTCTCTCTCTCTCTCTCTCTCTCTCTATATATATATATATATATATATATATATATATATATATATAGTGTTTTATATATGTGTAAAAAAAAATTATGTACATGTAATAGTACTTATTTGCACTATTCAGTATGTTCACATTATTAATAAATTTTATAATAAGTTCATGAAAGGATAAAATTATATTGAGGCTGTTGATATGAATTAATATTTTTTCCTTCCAAAAGCTGTGGGTACCTTCCCAGCTAGGCTTCCTTCATCAACTTTCCTCGAAGAGAAGACTCCCCTTTCCAAAACTTTGGAGGAATACTAACTAAGGTTTTGAATTTTTATCGCAAATTAAGCTCCAGGTTATAGAATATTTACTAACTTTTTGTCGGTGCGGACAAGAAGTTGCTTGGTTTGTAGATAACTTCGTCAAGGAACAGTATTGAGGTTCTCAATTTTTCTTGCGCCCTTGAGCGCTCTCACATACATATAGTCACCTGTGCATATGTCAGTTCCTCACTGGACGGGTGGTTATCGTTCTCAGCTAGCACTCTGCTGGTCCCGCGTTCGATTCTCCGACCGGCCAATGAAGAATTAGAGGAATTTATTTCTGGTGATAGAAATTCATTTCTCGTTATAATGTGGTTCGGATTCCACAATAAGCTGTAGGTTCCGTTGCTAGGTAACTAAATTGGTTCTTAATCCTTTGGGCCAGCCCTAGGAGAGCTGTTAATCAGCTCAGTGGTCTGGTTAAACTAAGGTATACTTAACTTTTTTTTGTTCATAGGTCCCCCGATACATGTAGCTTTTACACTCGTGTTATTCTCATTTTGTTCCTCGTTTGAAAACACGGGGATTTGCTTGCATGCATGCATGCGCAAGTAAACTGAGTGGCATGGAAAAAGTAATGAAATTCAGATACTTTCAGGGTGGAGAGATATAAAAGAAATGCTGAGTGTTCGCCATAATTTGATTAAGATTTCATTGCTCAATGCGATGGATGAATGCCATCGCTTACTTCTTTCGCAAATGTCATTGTACGTCCATTTTCGAAAGAAGCCACTGGAGATCTCGACTGTAAATCCCTTTCAGTTCTCTTGAAGTAGAGAAATGAGACGGTTTCAGTGATGTTTTTACTTAATCTGGTTTGCATTCAACAATCTTTCGTCATTTCAAACATTATTTTTGCTCATCACGTTATTATTTTTATTGTTTTACTTATTATTATGTTCAAAATTGCAAGTGAGAGTATATAATATTCAAAAGAAAATGAAGGTGTAATTACAAGGAGTATTATCAGTTTTACTTTTTATTTTTTAGTTTTCGTAAGTTTATCTGTATAGTCTCTCTCTCTCTCTCTCTCTCTCTCTCTCTCTCTCTCTCTCTATGTACGTATGAATGTAAGCATATATATATATATATATATATATATATATATATATATATATATATATATATATATATATATATACACACACACAGTATTTGTTCACTTACTTATATAATTCACTGAAAATAATAATTTCGAAGAAAATATAAAATTTAAAGAAGGATTAGTAATGATCTCAATCCTTTTTTAACGGCTAAATCATGGTGTAGTCTGCCGTCCAGATCGCTTATCAATAAACCAAGTTGAGAGGATTCATAAACAGCAGCATATCATCTCCTGAATCATTCTTTGGAATATTTGTCCTCCACACCTACCTCCTCTGTGTATATGAAATCATTTATTTTAATTCTCAACTTTTAGGTAATTAATATGAAGGTATTTTTTTATTTCTGTAGTTATTGTTGAAAAATATGCTAGTAACTTTGATGACTGCATGCCCTTTTCCTCTTTGTCTTTTGTTGGTTGGAAGATGGTATGACGTTTTGGAGGCCTTTATGTACTTTCGAGTTGAGCTTTCCTGCTTTCTTTAGTTATGCTGATTATTCTTTGGAGCGAAGTTCTAAAGCGCTATACACACATGATACCCCAACCGAAAAATAACAGCCTAATGTTTCACAGTAGACTCCGGTTTTTTTTTTTTATATATACTTCAGGTTTCTTAGTATTCTCCTGCTGATGGTAGGTAAAATCACATGGTTGTAAACTTATTTTGTGTATATTTGTATACTTATTTCAATATATGAGCACACTGTACATTACTTAATATATTGTAAACACCAGTGTACATTTGATACTCCAAAGCATTTTATGTTCTTTACCATTATATGAAAATGTTGAATATTTCGACGTTCAAATATTCACGAAATATAATATGAAGCCTTATTTGTAATTTGGCAAAGCCATTATTCCAGGAAGAAAATGACTCAAGACTATTTTAGAGCAATTCCCATAATGTAAAGACAATTTTCTGCAGGTAATTCTTTTGGTATAGTCATTGCATGGTTTTTACAGAGTCACCGGAAGTAGAGAGAAACGTTTCTGATGTTTAAAATAAGTGATATTTTGGGGATTTATAAGCTCTTATTGTAGGTTGGAGGCCTATAACAAAGGTTTTTTTTTATATTTCCACTGTAGTCTACTGCCTTTTTTCCATTTTCTTTTATCGTGGTTGTTGGTGTAATGTTAGTGAGTTGCTGCGAATTTAAGAGAAGAAAGCCTTGTTTAAGACAAGTGAATGTAAAGTCAAGTGTTCAGAATTCCTGTTCTACGTTTTGCGAATATTCTGAGAGAGAGAGAGAGAGAGAGAGAGAGAGAGAGAGAGAGAGAGAGAGAGAGAGAGAGAGAGAGAGAGAGAGAGAGAGAGAGAGGTTTCAACTCCTGTGCTAGAGGGCAAGGCTTGGAGTTAAGGAAAGAAAAATAAAACTTGACATCATTTAGTTAGGTTTTAAGGTTTTCTTGTTTTCTATCAGTATTGCTGAGTTGTCAAATATTGCATTGTAATTTTTTTGAAGTTGTAATTTTGTAATTTTCTTCATCATGATGGAAGCGCACTCGCACGCACACACACATACATATTATGTATGTATATACATACATACATACATACATACATACATACATACATATGTGTGTGTGTGTGTGTTGGGCGAACTTTTTTTAACTTTTTTATTGTGGGTGGTTTTTATTCTTGAACATATACTTCTTTATTAGCTCCTTTATTTTATTGTACGTGACAGTCCTTGATTGTAAGGAGCATGAAGTATTTCTGTTATATGCATATGGGAATATTTTTATGAAATAATGGGAGCTAAAAGTTATAAGAAAAAATTCATAGGTACTGGCATTTTTTTATAGAAAGAAAAAGTCTCTTAGATGTCTGCTATCAGTAAAACTAGTATTTTCGTTGAGGAAGAGAGGATAGAGACTGAATTTGATAAAGGAAAGTACAAACATTTCTTGAGCGTTGCCGGCGGCATTTTGCTGTTAGATTCGGGGTCCTATGTTGTTAATTGCTTTATGGGAGCACGTATTGTTGGAGAAAGTAAGTCTCCCATTGTTGTTTAGTAATTTAGCTTTAAATGTTAAGTATTTTATTTCATTCGTTGATTGGTGATTTCTTTTTCCGGAGAGAAAGTTGATTCATCTTCGTTAGCATTTACTTTTTCTTGCTCTTTTTTGAAGATAAAATTGGACCTTGGCAGATTTTAGTAAAACTGCAGGGAGTGTTTTTCTTGTATTGCGACTAACTCTTTAACGCTAAGGAAGGTTTGCAGTCGAAATTCTTGAAACTGCTCTTTGTTTAGTGTTGTAACTGGCTGTTTACGCTTGTAACTTAACGTACTGTTGTCTCGCTTGGCAAGGTTAAAAGTGTCTGAAGGTAGTTTCATACGAAAGCATTTCTTGGCTTGATTTTGTATTTTGGTGCAGAATGAGAATGAGTCCTGAATGTTCGTAGTCCTTTCCTCCACAGATCGACACCTTTGTTAAGCCGGTTGATATAACTCGCATTGATTATATCAGCACTTCTGTCATGTAACCGCGCTGACGATTGTACGATTAGTATGTGCTAGCAGTGTTATGTAGTATATAATGATCCAGGAACAAAAGTTCTTCACTGGATGGGTCGATATCGTACTCGCCTAGCGCTCTCCTAGGCCCGCGTTCGATTCTCCGGCCTGCCAGTGAAGGATTAGAGGAATTTATTTCTGGTGATAGAAATTCATTTCTCGCTATAATGTGGTTCGGATTCCACAATAAGCTGTAGGTCCCGTTGCTAGGTAACCAGTTGGTTCTTAGCCACGTAAAATAAGTCTAATCCTTCGGGCCAGCCCTAGGAGAGCTGTTAATCAGCTCAGTGGTCTGGTTAAACTAAGGTATACTGAACTTTATCTAGAAACAAATCATACGCCCTTGTTGATGCCGAGGCCTCACAAAATGCCGAAAGAAAATTTGTCGTTTGACAGCCCTCATGTTTGTGCATATCTTATATGTAGTTTATAATTGATTGCCTTCATAAGTTCACTAGAAATGATATTCAGCTTTCTGATAATGTATGGGTAAAGTATAATTGTTTTTCTGCAACTATTAGTTTTCCCTGAATTTCTGATCTTAAATTAATGATTAAGGTTGTTAGTCATTTGGTAGAAACTGGTTTACGTACTTTCATATGGACAGATTCCAAGAATCCCAAGAGCGTGAACACGGAGTTCCAGTGGTTTGTCTGATTTGTGGTTAAGACAGTGATAAAATGATTTATCGGTTTCCTAGTTTCCTTAATTGGCTTCGTTGTTGCTAATTCGACCACTCTTCAGCATCCAGAGAAACCATTTATTTTTGTTGTTTTAAAGAGTTGACTGATTGATTATTGTATTTGTGTACGCCTCAGTATTATATATATATATATATATATATATATATATATATATATATATATATATATATATATATATATATATTATTATATATAGTATATGTGTGTGTGTATGTATTTATGTATGTACGTATGAGAGAGGGAAGAGTAAGGTCTTGGTTTAAGAAATATGCTACACGGACCTTCGCCCTCAGGCGGGTGACTATCGACTTCATTAGAATATTCGGTAGACTTATTTTTTACGCAGGAAATGTTAAAAAACTTTTGTTTGATTTTTTCTTTTGGTGGTGGAAGGTCTGGTTCATCGTTTGGCATGATTTTGATCCCTTTATCATTTAATTATTTTGTGCCTACTTACAGTGAATAGCTTTTGCTCACAAGAGAACAGCATTAATCACGGTGACGAAGTGACTCTCTCGGTTATCTTTTATTGCGTGATTTTTGCTGAGCCCTGTGATAATGAACATTTGAAGCAGCTTTTACTTTAAATACCATTAAGAATTACTCATGCGGAGCAATATGTAATTACCCATTGTCAAGGAGTGTTCAACCCTACCTGGGTTGCAAGAAGTGTTTATACTCGAAACAAAGGGATTAATTAAGAGTCACTCAAATGAAAATCTCTCTCTCTCTCTTGCTCGGTGTCTGTGTGTCTGTCTGTAGTCTCTCGCGCGCTCCCAACTCCATTTTTACTTTTAACGGTAATCCTTAGTCTTACCGTTGTTTTATTGCCTAGCTTTACTGACGTGGTCGTTCTGAAGCACTTCGGCGTTAATGCCATATACATATATGACTTGTCATGGAGATGAGTTACTTTAATCAAGTTTAATTAACCAAAACACACGCTGTAATGAATATGTTTTTCAGATTCTGTAAATTACACAATCAGCATATACACACATACGACAGTATATATATATATATATATATATATATATATATATATATATATATATATATATATATATATATATACGAGGGGTCAAAAGTTCCAGGAAAAATTGTTG
The DNA here is from genome assembly GCF_040412425.1 of Macrobrachium rosenbergii. NCBI lineage: Eukaryota > Metazoa > Arthropoda > Malacostraca > Decapoda > Palaemonidae > Macrobrachium > Macrobrachium rosenbergii. The sequence continues at coordinate 57,489,652 of NC_089761.1, forward strand.
AATGATGTATTTAGAATGAAACAACTGGTAAACAATTATCTGTGATGTTAATATAGACTTGCCAGTCATCCTCTTGCTACATATATGACTTCAGAAAAGTGAACCCATGGAAAATAAAAATTTTGAGATGAGCTAACATCAAGTTTTGATTGGAAACCAGGAAAAAATTATTGAAGCTTTGCAACAAGTTCATGGAGATTCTTCTCCATCTAAATCAGTTGTTTATGATTGGATAAAGCGATTTAAGGAAGGTCGGGAGGACCTCAAAGACAACAAGAGAGGGAAGACCATCGACTGCAAAAATGAAAGAATGAGTGGATGAAGATCGTCGGATTTATCGATATGATAGCTAATGAAACTGGGATCTCCATGGTTCCGCATTTTCAATTTTAAATGAAAATCTTGGTTTTGAGTAAACTTTCAGCACGTTGGGTCCCAAAACGTTGAAGACCAACTGCATCAAAGAGCTGAACTTTCTCTTGCAGTTTTAACGAAGATTGAATCAAATGAATCAGAGTTTTTTGACCGGATTGTTACTGGAGATGAAACTTGATCCATCAATATGACCCAGAAAGTAAAATTCAATCAAAGCAATGGTTACCAAGAGGTTCAGCCGCACCAGTGAAGTTCAAAGTGGCGAGATCTGCCCAGAAGGTTATGGCAACAGTGTTTTGGGACTCCAAAGGAGTGATTTTGATTGATTTCCTTGAAGGACAAAAAAAAAAATCACCGGGAACTACAAAGGTGTTTTGCAAAAACTGAAGACTGCATTGCTAAAAACGTCGAGGAAAGTTGCACCGCAGAATTTTGTTTCATCATGATAACGCTCCAGCACATTCATCAAGGGTTGCAAGAGAAGTCCTACGGAAATTTAGGTGGAAACTCTTCCACATCCTCCTTATAGTCCTGATCTTGCTCCTTCAGATTTTTTCCTGTTCCCAAAACTCAAGGAACACTTAAGAGGAGTCCGGTTTGAATCTTTGGATGCTGCTAAACATGCAGTTTCAACATGGTTTAATAGAAAGGCCCAAATTTCTACAAAAGAAGGGTTGCAGAGGTGGAAACAATGAAAAGTGTATAGAGTTAGATGGTAGATATGTAGAAAAATGATGTTTGAATTTCCTTAAATAAAGAGTATATTGAAATTTTCCTGGAACTTTTTTGACTTACGTATATATATATATATATATATATATATATATATATATATATATATATATATATATATATATATATATATATATATATATGTAATATATGTGTGGTATACATACATAAATAATTATATGTATGTATGTATGTATGTATGTGTTTGTACGTGTATGTATATGTGTGTGCGCATGAGGACCATAGGGAGAGAATTTAGAAATTACAGAGAAAGAAGTGTTCACCTAAACGGATCAGTCGTAGGACTCAAATGAACAGTTGCCTAAATTTCTGTATATCGAAATAAGGAATTTGAAAACATCAGAAGCTGTAAGTGTTAGGCTACATATTTTAACGAGCTACATCTGATTCAGTTCTTCCGTGCAAGGAGACATTTTAAAAGCACTTCAAATGTAAAACTAGTAATGCAAACAGACACTGATAAGGTCGATGCAATTCTGTGTTAACTGGGATTAGGAAAACTTGTTCCATCGGAATGGAGGAAATGTTTACGAGCATATTTTGAAATATTGAAATTGATCTGAAATAAAAAAAAAAAAATAAGTAAAAAATGCACTCGAGTTTTCTGTTCAGCGCATAATGCTGTATGAAACTCTCAGCCACTGCCCATGAAGCTCTCAGCCGTGGCCCATGAAACTTCAGCCACGGCCCGGTGGTGGCCTGTGTTGTTGGCACCCATAGCGGTGCCAGACGCATGACCATGGCTAACTTTAACCTTAAATAAAATAAAAGCTACTGAGGCTAGATGGCTGCAATTTGATATGTTTGATGTTTGGAGGGTAGATGATCAACATAGCAATTTGTAGCCTGCTAACCTCAGTAGTTTTTAAGATCTGAGGGCGGACAGCAAAAGTGTGGACGGGCAGACAAATAGCCATCTCAGTGTTTTCTTTCACAGAAAACTAAAAAAATGGAGGGTAAAGTTGAGTTCCGACAAAGTGTATATAGTCCGATGTGTAATAAACGAAATTACAGAGACGTGATCCGTATGAATAGATTGTTTGATAAGTAACTGAATAATTAAGATATAGCTAATGCACGCATAATGAATGAGAAGAAATGTTATATGAGTGGAAACCCTGAGAGTCAGGATGTAACCACTTTTGAAAACAAACAAATTCGTTGTAAAATAATTATTAAAGCAAATGAAACAGGAGATTCGTGAGGTAAGCAACGGATTTATTTTCAAGCCTTTTAAAAACAGTTAAACTGTGAGAGTCAGGAAGTAAACCACCAGCTCTTAATGCAAATCTTGATTACCCCCAATTGAAGGGTTCACATCTATGAAAACATATACTATTTATCGTAGGCCTCATTTTTGAATGATTGAAATTTCAAATTGACAAGAGAGGCAGACACAAAACGTAGACAAAAATCTCTGTACATGTGAGCGTAGGGGTTTGGCTCATTGCACCTACCAAGTCATGCTATGTCTGCATTCATGCCTTTCTTAATTCAATGATTCACGGACTATGGAAAAGTGGCAGAACTCATTACATTGAAATTTTCTACTGTGTCGACCAGTTCACACACACACACACACACACACACACACACACACACACACACACACACACACACACATATACACATATACATATATATATATATATATATATATATATATATATATATATATATATATATATATATATATATATATATATATATATATATATATTTAATCACGTACATGAAATAGTTTGCGAGTCTGTTTATTCGTGGTTCAGTATTTTGCCCAAAAACTCATTTTTGTTGCTTCTCTAAAATATCTAATTGTTATGCCATAAATTAACATGGAACCCATTGTTTATGAAGTTCTGTTTGTAGAAGTAACCCTTGTGTTTCTCACGAGTTGGCAAGGGAGGACGCATTTTATTAATCTTATTTTTTTCTTCGCCGGGGTTTTTCGTTTCATAAAATAAGAACCGTTCTTATGTAACGGGAAATGTGAATTCTTCTGGTGTGTATTAGTCGTTGGTAGGGGGAACGATGGGTGGGTAGTTGAGAGAGAAAAAGGAGGGGCCACCGCTGTTATGTAAAGGATGTCTCCATTCTTGTTCAAAGATGGGAGAAAGAAGCGTCTGGTTTTTTATCACCTTTCGATTTTTGTACATTTGCTCATTCGTCTGTGATCTCGAGACGAAGGGTTTTCTTTTTTAGTTTTTCTCTCCTTTCTTCGTCCTAAAGAATATGTGGACACGCACACTGGATCCGAAGTTTATCTTCCTGGGTATTGTCTGGAAGATAAGGTATTCTGTGACTTGGTGCTTCTTATAAGAAAAAAAAATTAAATAAAGGAGGAGAGTGATAGAAGAAAAACTGAGAAAATCTAATCAATCCGAAGAAGTCAAGACAGATTTGGGGTCTTCTTTTTTCATGTATTAAAACATTGATTCATAAGGTCTTCTTAGGAGTAACTTTGATTTTGAATATGAATTTGTGAATTTAGCAATAGTTCATTCTTATGTGTGCGCATTTGGAGACATGACTTGATTATACTAAGATTTCGAAATTCGCTGGCTGCAGTAAATAATCATATCCAACGAACTGACTAAATACTTCGTAACTTTTCCGCAACATAATTTCATTAAGAAATAACTTTCTTCGCATTAACACATTCCATCTGTGAAGACTGAAGCAATAAACTTATTTATTGGACATATTGACGAGATGTTATTAGCGATGCCGTACAAAAAAAGAGAAGCTGTTGCGAGAAGTTTCGGGTTATTGCCTCAGAAGAGTTTAATCGTATAACTTGTCTGCTTGTGTTCTGGCAGTCGGTTGTGGTTGTAGTTATGGTGGCAGGATATGGTCACGAGCATTGTTGTCAATAATTGTCTTCATGTTTTAGTTACTCAGTTTCATATGCATAAAGGGACTATGCAAATTACTACGGAAGCTTTGTTGGATTAGACCATGTAAGTACTCGCATGACCATTTAGCTCTTCTTGTGGGTGCAGTTGCAATGAACGCATTGTTTCGCTGTTCTCGATGGGTTAGGAAATAATATATACTACAACTTACTGCTATCTATCTTTTATTTTACACATTATTCATGTAGATTTCATTTTATTTGGTGTCTAGTGTAAAAACATCTATTACAGGACTATTTTCCTTTGAAAATTCCGAATAAGTTGTTCCAACTTTGATTGTTCTACAATGTATAAATTGTGATTTTCCAGAAGTGTTTGAAATAGACCAGGCGGTAGTACCTTGGCTTGTAGAAATTATATAAAAAAAATCACTTCTTGGTACCTAATTGAAACAGTTAAGTTCATGGTTCAATAGGCTGTAGTTCATTTTTTATATTTTTGAAACAGATTTTATTAGTGAACTGGATGATAAGGTTGGCCACTGTATGTGACATCAGCAACGAAGCCGTTGTATTGGTCAGCCTTGTAGTTCACCTGCATTGGAAGAATGGAAATTATTAGCCATGTGTATAAATAGGAGTCGAAAAATGGAAATTATTAATCATGTGTATAAATAGGAGTCGAAAAATGGACATTATTAGCCATGTGTATAAATAGGAGTCGAAAAATGGAAATTATTAACCATGTGTATAAATAGGAGTCGAAAAATGGAAATTATTAGCCATGTGTATAAATAGGAGTCGAAAAATGGAAATTATTAGCCATGTGTATAAATAGGAGTCGAAAAAATTAAGGAAATTATTATCCACGTGTATAAAGTTAAGTATATCTTAGTTTAACCAGACCACTGAACTGATTAACAGCTCTCCTAAGGCTGGCCCGAAGGATTAGATTTATTTTACGTGGCTAAGAACCAACTGGTTACCTAGCAACGGGACCCACAGCTTATTGTGGAATCTGAACCACATTATGACGAGAAATGAAATTCTATCACCAGAAATAAATCCCTCTAATTCTTCATTGCCTGTCGGAGAGTCGAACGCTGGGCCAACAGCGTGCTAGCCGAGAGCTCTACCTACCCCTCCAATGAAGAACTGGCCATGTGTATAAATAGGAGTCGAAAAAATTAAGGCATATATCGTTATTGTGATTTCCTTAACCTTTTAGGGATTCAGATGAGTTTCCTTACTTTTAACCATGTACAAAGTGGACAGACGCACTAACGGAGACAGACAGTGAAAGGAGGGCAAAACTGCCCCCAATTTTTTTTTTTTTTTTCACTATTCGCAAAAAAAAGTCGTTTGTTTATATATATAATGCACTGAAATAATATTATTTTGTTACTGTGCATGTCATATGTTTTATGGTATATACATCGCCTAAATACTCCAAAGATACCATTCCCAGTTGCTGTAGAAGAAAATGATCAACTTACCGTTTGCTTACGGCCGTCAGGAAGATCGACGGAATATGAGCCATAAACTTTATTTCCATCGGATTTCTCGTGACGACCAAAGTTATTCCCGGAATAAGGGTCCTGGACTCCATACTCGAAGTGGTAGGGCATCAGGGGCTGTAGAGGGACCAAGGGAAATAAATATTCAATAATTAAAGTTTTGGTACCATTGCTGAGAAAATAAGAGTTATCTGGAGATAGCGTTGTAAATGTATTCGAAATATTTTTGTATGTTCCTCAGAGAATGGGTAGGATAAAGACAATTATACATGAGTTACGTTATCATTATTTTCTGAAAATTTGGAAAATGCATGTTCATTTAAGTAAGTTCAGAGTATAGTTAGCATTATTAAACCAAAATAAAGTGATAGGTAAAAAATGAGTAATCATGTGGTGTATTATATGTACAAATATTCAGACTAAATTTATGATGAGAACACAAATTAGAGGTTCTCGTTGCAAAAAATTAGCTTCTTGAAATAACTCTCTTCAAACACTTCGGTGTTTTGGATGTCTTGATGTTAGAGAAAAAGAAAAAGCTGGAACTTAATTGCAATACAATTTTTTCTTTACATTGTTGAATTTTTTTCAAATCCTGCAAACTGATGGCGATGAAGAAAACATTATTGATGTTGCTTGTAGATTTTTATTTTCAAAGAAATAGAAGAAAATGTCACTTACCTTTTGCTGGTACGGTGCAGGCTGGTAGGGGAAGGCGAGAGAGACGCCAACCATTGCCATAGCGACAGCTACAATTACCTGTATAAAAGAACCAAACGGAGAAACATTGATATTTCATGTCTTCCCCCAAGACCTTATTACTTCTATCTTTCCAGGGGAGGGAGGGATACTTGAAGCTCTCATGTAAAGAATTATGAGCAGTTTTACTTTATCCCTAATAATCATAACTTTATATCTTCTGTGATTGAGTGGGAGGTTATGTAAAACTTACCCACAAAGAAAGTATACGTCATTTATGTCGGTTTCATTGCCCATTCCATTTTTTAGGAGAACAGACGTAGCAGTAAAAAGTATATAACGCATTCTGCAAGCCAACGTACGTTTAGTTACTTACATTATGACAGTTTGTCTTTGGAAGAGCGCGATATCCTTTTTTTGTCTATGGATTGTAAAGCCATGTGTTATGTTTTCTATTAGTTGACAGTGTTTGAAATTTTATTTTGGAAAGGGCAGAAACTAGTACACAGGCGTTAAGATTATTTTTAACTCTTTGGAGAGATAAAATTTTTTTTAAGATTTTACCATTTACTTATAAATCAGACAGAACAAATTTCTGTGCTATGACACGAATTCTTTTGATCAGTCCAGCCATTCCTTTTTTATCAGATGTAGTAGATTATAGTGAAAAAACGAAAACAGATACACTTACCTTCATCATTTTGTCTCGAGAATGAGGATGTCGACCCTGGGAGAGACCCTTCTCTGATCTTCGTCAAAGGATGAGTGACGATGACTCTCGCCAGCCCTTCAACTTTATATTGATCTCTGGAATCCCCCTGCGTCCGAAGGGTGACCTTCGGGTGAGTCCTTTTCCAAGGGTTTTTCCGATTTCTTGCCGGGGAAATGTCCCTTTTGTAGCAGTTTGTACTTTTTTTAGATTTCCTTTTGATGGGAAATCTTCTGGTTCTCACCGTTGTGAAACACGTCTCTCTCTCTCTCTCTCTCTCTCTCTCTCTCTCTCTCTCTCTCTCTCTCTCTCTCCTTTATGTTTTTGCGTTGGATCTTTGGGGTTTTTCATTGTTTTTCTTGTGCCGAGTTGTCCGTTCTGATATTCTTCGGGAACGTCGTTGTCACCAGATTTACTGTGGAAACGCTGGAAATTACATCAGAGAAATAAGTCTGTAGCCCTTAAAGAGAAATACCCTTTCTTCCCCCTCTCGTTGAATTTGATATTACAAGTAGTCCGAAATTGGCGAATGGTTATGAAAATCACAGATTTTTTCATGATTAAATTAGTGGTCTTTGTGTCTGTTTATAAACAATGAAGCCATTTGGCGCTGTTCATAGTGTAACGAAGCGAAATTGATTCGTCGTTTTTTTTTTTTTTTTTTTGTAGCTTAGACTTTTAAGTCCTTCAGTTACGCTAGGTTGAGGTTTCTATGGTATTTTGTTGTAAGGTATGGTTTTGCGTGGATCCTTTCGTGGTGTCCTTAATTTTAATTAGTTTAATAGTTTGTCTATGACATCTGTTGCTACGACACTTCAGAATATAAATACGTTACATTTATTCCGAGCCGATAAACATTTTTACAAAGATAGATAATGAGTGTGAACGTTCCCTTTAGGACATTAAAGATTCTCCCTCGCATCCTATGATAATTCACTACTTCCTTGTATTCTCATCATACTCTGCTCAGGATATTGTTTTAGCAATATTAAAAGCACCAGGCAATCACATTTAAGGAGGCTGGAATCGTTGGATTTTTATTTCGTTGAGGACCAAGTCTTAGCTACCACTTAAATTGTTTGTGGCCTTCATTCTTGGGAGAAGTTGTTTTAGCCTTTTTCATATTCAGGCTGGATTTTATTCTCCATTTCTTGGGATATTGTGAATAAATAACCAATTTATATGCAAAACGCCGTCGGCATTGTTGTTTCTCCATTCTGTTCTTAAGAACGGAGAGATTGTTCGCGAGTTGAGCCAAGAAAGGTCTGACCAGTTTTTTTTTTTTTTTTCTTCCCTTCTGTCTTCGGGTGTCTTCACTCGAAAGTTAAAGGATCTGTGTTTGTTTGACGTCGTGACTTCTGTCAAATTATTTTTTGGCTAAAATACGAAGAAAAAGAAGTTAATTATTCTGGTCCTGGAGACGTTTCGGTATCGTTTTTTTTTTTTCTTCATCAGCAATATATTTGCAAAATTTAATTCTGACCACTTTTTATTTAATTTGAGTTATTGTACAAATCTTAGTTTTCGAAATCTGTCGGTTAAGGCCAACCAGTTTTATATTCTGGTAATGCAACGTTCATGCCAATACATTTTTTCCTAAAGTTCAATACGTATAGCGTTTATTAATTAATGTAACATTTCTTTTGTTTAAATCTACTACACGGACATCAAGTGGCATTGATAAAAGTTTAACTCTTTCGTTGTCAAGCTCGGCTACTAAGGCCGTTTGCCCTTCACCTTGGTGTTCTAATTCCGTACGTGCGTGAAGTGGCTGGAATGCGTCGGCTAACAAAACAATGGAGAAGCAACAGGAAACCCCCGGGAAACCCTCCGCCATTAGACTCAGTTGGGGAATCTTTTCCAGGAAGTTGGGCCATCTGCTACAGTTCAGTTGCTTGGTATGATATGAAATTTGAAGACTGCTGGCACGCAGGTTAGAACGAGAGTACCAAGTTTGAGATGACTGGTTGCACGAAGCATACCTCAGTCTCCCATATCCGTTGCAATTTTACGTTTTCTTTCGTTACGAAGCACGGTTTTCATTCTTGCAAATGTATCACGTTGCAGGGATCGCAAGATCTAGCGATTTTATTTCTCAGATACTGTGAATTAGTAGGCCTATAATATCTGATACGGCTTTCAGTGATGGTTTTTGTTGTGTGTTTTACCCGTTTATCGAAATTTCTTTTTATTTCCGTATGCATACAGTTATTATTGAGTGTTTTTCCTTGTTTATGGTTAATAATTCACGGAAACTTTCATATTTGGGTTCTAAAAGTATTTGATTTGTGTCTTAGAGGCCAGTTTTTGTGGCGGTTTTTAAGTGGATAGAACTTCACGCTTAATCATTAATCACTTTGTTGATTTTTTATCACTCGATTTGTAGAGCTGAAAAAATAATGAGACAGTACGGCAAAAAATAATGATAATTCTAATGAAATTTTGTATAGGTTTTGTATTATTTCTTGAGGCACGCTATATCCGAAGTTGCTGACGTATTATTACTAGTTGTATTAGTCGAAATTTAGATCATTACTTAATTTTTTGGGCACAATGTTAGCATAAATATCTTGAAAAGATTTTTATGTAAAGAGGGTTTTCTGGTATGTGCATTTATGTGTGCGTATATAATATATATATATATATATATATATATATATATATATATATATATATATATATATATATATATATATATATATATATATATATATAAAACTTTGTGTGTGTGTTTTCTGTGTGTGTTAGTGGGTTGGTGGGATTTTTATGCTGGGATTAGTGCTTGTATAATTTAAAAGAAGAGATTCATTTACTATTGATGAGCAGTGACATCTGGTTCAACAAGTATTACACTTGAGGTTACACTGTCCATGGCTCAAGTTGAATCCTGTTGAACTGTGGAGCCTTGTAACTTGACTTCTCATCCACTGAACTTTCACCTCGTTGCGTTTTATATGTGCTTTCCTTCTTGAGCGTTATCGGCTTTCTATCTGTGAGCTTTTCAGACCTGTTTTTGCTGTATGTCTGTCATTAAATGTCTGGTTGAAAGTTGTTATTCACGGTTATTACATACATTATTCCAGTTTGACGTCAGGCTGTTGATTGCTTATGTATACCGGTTTTCTCTGACTGAAAAAAGCAGTTATTTTGATCAGTTTCCGATTAAAGGGGGCGTGTGCAGGAATTTTAGAAAGGCGGTTATGTAACAAAAGCCTTTCCCCTTAAACTCGTCAATCAGTGTTGACGGTATAGGTATATGGAGTCATATAGTACAGTTGACTTAGGATAACTGAACGGACAGTTTACTGCTTTGTTTAAAAAGTTAAATTTGTCTTTTGAGTTGGTTAATTAAATGTTTTCTTTTCCTTTAAATTTTTAAATCTTCAAACTCCACATCCTCCTTCCTCCGAATTTGTGATTACGTGTTTTTTATATGTATATTTCTCTTAATGATAATGTAATTGAGCATATTTCTAAGATCCACATCATTAGGCATATGTAGTTAGCTTCAGGTATGCAGAAGAGCAGACATATGTCGTAAAAACTCTGCAAAATGCTTTCAAGAGATAGTTTCTAAGATTAGACCATTTTGCAGTCATCGAAGTCTGTAAAGGTTTTCTTCTGTATTATTGCAAATAATTTATCAAAATTCGATCTCCTGTGTGTTACATTGCTTTTTTGTTATACACACACACACACACACACACACACACACACACACACACACACACATACATATATATATATATATATATATATATATATATATATATATATATATATATATATATATATATATATATATATATATATATATATATATATATATATATATATATATATATATATAAATTTCTGACTCACATCAGGATCAGAACCAGGTCATTCAATTGAAAGGCAAGGGCTCTGCCCAAACGTGATTGTGTTTTGATTATCTCTCTCTCTCTCTCTCTCTCTCTCTCTCTCTCTCTCTCTCTCTCTCTCTCTCTCTCTATATATATATATATATATATATATATATATATATATATATATATATATATATATGTATGTATGTATATATATATACATACATACAGCATATTTATATTATACATGTATATATTATATGCATATATATTTATATATTATGTGCATATATTTATGCGTGCATAAAATTATTCAACCATTTACCCAAACAAGGAGTGGCTTCAAGGAAAGGGAAGGACAGTGATCATTACCACGTGGATGAATCCTCTGTGCTGAAAAGTTCAGTAACACTAGCTGCTTTATGCACCTACGTAGGATGCGCACCAGCAGCTCGTTGAACCCCGTACACAGAATGCGTCATTCACCTCATGGCTTGCAGGCACTGTATTACTTCTTTGGAGTCGTTGTGTTCCCTCTCTTCCAAAAAAAAATCTTTTAAACCATCTGTCCATCCCTTTCCAAGTGTTTCTCTCCTCCTTCCTTCGTACAATTTTACTGTAGATGTTTCTTCTTTTCTCTGACATATCATCCTCTGTTCTTTCTGTTATATATATATATATATATATATATATATATATATATATATATATATATATATATATATATATATATATATATATATATATATATATATATATATATATACATACATATATACATATATGTCTGATTTACTTAAAATGCAGCAGTTAGACTAGCTTTTAACAATTTCAGTGGAACACTAGCGCTGAGTAACAACTCTCGCTGCTGAGAGGGAAGAGAACTTGTTTGGTTCTAAATTAAATCCTGTGGTAGTCATTGCGATGATTTATACAGTACACACGCTTTTGGTTTTCTTTACATAAGTAAATAAAGCTATAGATTATTTTCCATCAGAGAATTGTGATAGTAACAAATTGTACAGTTTGGATGCTGATATTATTTTTATTAATCGACGAACTTTTGAGCAAAGGATTGGAGAGAGAGAAAGAGAGAGAGAGAGAGAGAAGCTCTCAGCATCAGTGAAAGTACAGGAAGGAAAGCTGCAACATCTGTCATAGCTCTCTCCACTTGTAGTCAGTTTCGTTTATTTAATGATGTGTAATTCGCGTGTTTAAAAATGCATACATAAATACTTACTTAGATGTGATGACAGACAGATTTCGGACAAAGATGTAATGACAGACAGACAGACAGATTCAGGCAAATGCTTAGTTTATTTATGTAGCAGTTCTTAAGTACTTTGCCACTGAAGTTATCGCCATTACTTGTTATATTCGTTGGTAAACATGTCGACTACAGCATGTATTTGAACACGTTCGTAGTTTTCACTTCCATGACGATTGAATTCGGAATACTTTGAATGATTAGGGAAAATGAGAGAGAAGAGTTGGAATTAACCGATGATTCATCCCGGAAAAACCTGCCTGCCTAAGGAAGTCGGGAACGAGTTATAAAAACTTGTCTTGCAATATCTTGTAAAACCAATTAGATGACATTGCTTAACGATGCCTGCGCCTTAGTGTGCAACGTTTGTTTTTTTGAGATACTGATCGATACAACTGGATTGAATGAGGAACCTGGTTTATCTGCCAAGAAGCTTTCCTTGCATACTGTGCATTTGCTATGCTGAGTTTTTTTTTGCGAAAGTCAACTTTTTGTCGTGTATAAATATGAGCTTTCTGTACCTCAAGCTGTATTTTATGGACTGATCGTGGCATTTTTATAGGCTTAAGCTGTACATTCTGCAATTTTACGTACATAAAGCTATTGGTTATTAACTGTGACTTTACTCTTTAATTTTGCAGTGGCTCACTGATACTTCATTGCAGTGGATGCGATGACGAAAGTGTGACTTTTTAAGTAATGATTGTGATCGCTGACTGTGACTTTAGGTAATGGTTGTGATAACTGATTGTGATTATTTAACTGAGTGGTTTTGACGGTGTCTCTACTGGGTGTGGCGTTTGATTCTGACGACTGCAGTCATTGATTGTAGTTATTTATCGTAGCTTTTACTCACTAGCTTTTAATATTTTTTCTTTTTTTAATGATTTCCCTTCTTGGTATTTATTAACCCATGGCGAAGTTGCCTTTCTAATCTAGTTTTGACTTTTGAATTACAATAACCTTCAACCTTTTAAACAGTTTCTTCTCTCTCTCTCTCTCTCTCTCTCTCTCTCTCTCTCTCTCTCTCTCTCTCTCTCTCCTTACACACACACTTTTTTTTTTTAAGACTCGCTGTGAATTTCTCTTCTCCGATCCCTTCCATTACATTTCAGTTACCGAAGATATTGTCCAGTTTTTCTTACCTCATGGTTTCTCGTAATGTGCCTGTAGCAGATGTAAATGGAAGGCTGTATTCAGAAAAAATAGATGAAGTCATTATTTTCCATGGGTATGTTTTGTTTTCCACATTCTGTTTCAGACATCATTGAAACTTTGTCGTTGCACTATTTTTGTAGAGACCAGTTACGAAACAAGGTTTTGTCTACTCCCGGATTGTCAGTGAAAAACGCAGTAAGGTGACCATTAGGTTTTTTACTGCTTATACAGAATAAACTCGGTGTTTATATATAGTTAGAAGAAAATTTTTATTGACATGGAAATATTGCCAATGTGGATTTGCCTTTATGTGCTCTCTGTCGCTTTCATTTCTCAATGAATCATATGCATCTGTGTGTGTGTATGTGTCTATATATATATATATATATATATATATATATATATATATATATATATATATATATATATATATATATATATATATATAATGATTATAATTATTACAATGCCCTCTTAACTTCTCAATTCTTCGTCCTTTTTTTAATATGCTTGTAACTACGAAGCCTTAACATCCAAACGCAAGAATGGTCAGGTCGGTAACGTGACCTCCTTGTGGTTGTGGTGACGCGGGTTCGTCTCCCGCGACCGGCAATCACAAGTCTCTTCAGTTTCTTGCGTTTGGATGTTACGGCTTCATAGTTACAAGTATATCCAAAAAAGTGCGAAGAATTCGAGAAGTTAAGAGGGCATTGTGGCTATTAGAATTACATACGTGTCTGGTAAAAGTGACCAGTAGATTCTACACACACACACACACACACACACACACACACACACACACACACACACACACGCACACACACACACATATATATGTATATATATATATATATATATATATATATATATATATATATATACATATACTTATTATTCTTCTCTCGTTTTATTTAGAAAGAAAAGTGGTCTCTTTTACTTCTTAGAGGAATTACCGTTTTCACTCCGTGGCTGGAAGATAAAAGAGTATTTCTTTGTACTTGTTGCTGACAAAAATAATTGTTCTTCTCTGTTGTTACTCTGTATTCATACTTTGCAAAGATTTATTTGTTTACTTTTTACGAGCATTGTTTTACCTTTTCACCTTCCGGGATTTTTCATTCGTCGACCTGCAAACATTATTGCTTCCAAGTAATAACGCTTGTTGAGGAAAAAAATCAGACTTAAATAATTTTTTTCCTTTCGAAAGAAATTGTAATATTTGTGAATGATATAAGACACTGATTGCTGTCAGGTTACAAAATAACAAGAGCGATGAGGAATCTCTCTCTCTCTCTCTCTCTCTCTCTCTCTCTCTCTCTCTCTCTCTCTCTCTCTCTCTCTCTCTCTCTCTGCGATTTTAAGATCTCAAATTATTATTACTGTTGACTTGAAAAACAAAAGGTGTTGGTATAAGCAGTATAAGTGTGTCACCCACCAGTGTAATTCTGATTATCACCCTTTGGTAGTGTCGATTGCTGTTGAGATGAATTTAATACAGATATATATATAATCATTTTCTAGTAATATTGAAATAACGATAGTCATTAATATAAAGGTTACTGATATGTTTATTTTAAGAACTATGTTTCCTGTTATATCAGAAACATTTAAACATTGCGTAAAATCAACATGAAGAAGTTACTGATATAATGAGTTCTGTTTATGGCTTAAGATTAGACGAAAAAGGAGATGATTATTTTTTTTATCATAGGAACAAACGGGCTGGCAGAAAGTGAGAGAGAGAGAGAGAGAGAGAGAGAGTAAACGGGAATAACATAAAGAAAGCAAAATACCGCCGTGAGTTATTTCTAAGGACAGCTAGACTTGTGTCTTGCTTATTCCTTGGCAGGCGAGGATTAAGTTTCCTTGTGAAAATGGTGAAGGATAAGAAACGCAAATAAACAAAAGACGCATCAGATGAAAGTTTATATGTTCTGTGTATTACGTTTCCCCAAGAGGAGCTGAAATGCTTATTATTTTGGTTCGCTGGTATCAAATCTCGTATATTTGTCCCACAGTGCAACTGGTCTTTATTTTGTTGAAAGGGTTTACTATCGTTTTTGTGTAGTGTAGTGTTTTATATCGTTGCATTATACATGTATGTATGTATGTATGTATGTATACGTATATGTGTGTATGTATTTACATGTCGTTTTGTGTATATATATACTTATATGTATGTATGTATATGTATTATACATATGTGTATTATAAACACACACATATGTATATACACACTGCATATGTGTGTATGTATGCGTATGCGCGAGTGCGCATATAATTACTTGCTGCTCGTATTAGTATTATTGCCAAGAATTATATTTTCTTGTGGTATAACTGGCAGATATTTTATTGCCATTATGCCTCTCATATTTATATTGCACGTGTTCGTTTGCCATCAAACTTTTTAAAAATTTCCTTATTCCCCTTCCTCAGTTTTATAAAAACACATGCACTCTTTTAATCAGAGATTTTTACATTTATTGCATCTATGTTTTGGCATATTTCCGTTGTAAGCAATGATATGTACTTGAATAGGAGCCCCTCCACTTCTCTCTCTAAGGTAAATGTTCGTGAAGGAAAGACTATTTGTACCAAAATATTTATTGAAAAACTAAAGTGACTAGTTAAAATTACAAAATCAACAACATGGTAGTTCACAAGAGAGGCGGTGGTGTGCGGGTTACCAGTATCCTGCAGGAGACGATTATTTGTATCACAAGTTAGGGTTACTGGTATCCCAACTGCGGTTCATAAATTGGTCTGAAGGTAACAGGAGGTCCGTAGGTCGCGGGGTACTGGGCTTGGCCGTAATACTGGACTTGTGCCACGTAGCCTCCGTAATCATCAGCCACGTACGTTACCTGAGGAAAGATGAAAGAAGGAATGCTGATCAGTTTTACTTTGTATGTGTTTGTATTTTCACAGTTGGGGGAGTGTTGTCATGTATTGTCTCTCCGGTTCCGGTACTATGGCATGAGGTTGCCACCCCCTCACCCTGCTTCAAGGATGTTCAAAGACGTATGTGCTGACGGCGTTAGGAATTTCTTGGTTGTCACCCAGTCAAGTATTACCCAAACATAGGGTGACTAATTTTACTGACTGAAACACCAACGTTATTCCAAGTGCGTTACACCATCACGCACACAGACGTGTGTGTTTGTGTGTGTATATATATATATGTGTGTGTGTGCGTGTGTATAGTTATATGTATATAACACAAATTATGTAAACAGCCCAGCGGGAACGTGGTTAATGTTTTGTAGATTAAAACATATGAAGTTTTCCTATTCATTTTTCCTAGCTGAAATGTCATCAGAACTCTCCACCAGCCATTTTACGTGCATTGTGCACTGCACTGTCCACCTCCATCTTGCAGTATATTTCCTTCCTGAGCCTGTAGTCTCTTTTCGTCCAGGTACTCGTATGCATGATCGTTTTGAGGCATCTCAGCAGTGTTCTATTCGGTCTGCTTGATCAAACTGTATCTCAACTTTGTCTTTTTCATATGTCACGGGTTAACTTCTTTAACAAAACTGAACGTATGCTTAATATTATTGGTCACATAACAAATGCCGTTTAGTTACTAAGAAATGATTGCTGGTACTGTTAACCCTTAAGAAAACCGCATAATGTACATCCTTGTTTGATCATTATTCATTTCGAGCATCTTTTTTACTCTCTCTCTCTCTCTCTCTCTCTCTCTCTCTCTCTCTCTCTCTCTCTCTCTCTCTCTCTCTCACACACACATCTTTATAAGATGAAATGTTGTTTGTGTCTTAATCACTGTTATCTTTGTGCAAGAAGATAATTTATGAAAATTACTTTGTAAATTATTCCGGAACCACCAAACACTTTCCCGTGGCGCCTATAACGTTAATTTTTGGAATAAATTTTGAATTTCTTATCTGTTCATTTTTGATAACGGGTTTTGCACATATTTCCAGGAACTTACGATGTCTAAACCTTCAGCGTTTACGACAAAAACCTGGACGTGGTACCTGCAACGTCATTTTTCTTATCCAGATTATGGAAGAGTTTAAGGGCAAAGTCCGTTCCAGAATCTCGTGAAGAAAGGTTCTCTAAATGGTAAAGAGAAACAATTTATCGTGCAAAAAATACTTACAAAGTACAGCACAACAGGCAACCCGTGCGCCGTATGCGTATCGGGGAAAGCCCTCTCAAATGAATGGCATTGGCATTGGTGTCATACAGTACATACCTTTTCCAACCTATTGATTACTAGACAAACGTCATTCATCAGGGTTGACATGGTACTCAGGTAGTATTACAAATTATAAATGCTTACAGATAACTATATAGGAGAATTATAACATATTAAGTGGGAATTACAAATGGTAAAGAAAAACGTCATTGGTAGAAAAAGAAACAAAATCAGAATTGGTTTACCTCCTTTCTTGATATTTCCGTAATGAGGAAGTAATTGATGAAGAGAGGATTGGAAGACTTACCACTTGCTTCCTGCCGTCAGGCAGTTGGACGCTGTAAGATCCCTTCACATTTTCACCGTCTGATTGCTCGCTGTGGCCAAAGTCTGCTCCGGCATATTCATCGTTCACGGCATATGCGAATTCATACGGTATGGTGGCCTGGGAAGGGAGAGAGAGGGAGAGAGGGAGAGGCAAATATGGTTTTGTAGTTTAGTATTCTGCACACACATACACACACACACACACACACACACACACACACACACACATATATATATATATATATATATATATATATATATATATATATATATATATATATATATATATATATATATAATATATATATATATATATATATATATATATATATATATATATATATATTATATATATATATACAGTATATATATATATATATATATATAGTATATATATATATATATATATATATATATATATGAAGTATATATATATATATCTTTATAGCCTATATATAGGAAGATAAATTGCCAAATATCCGTCAGACCATTTTCACTTTTTTTCAGTATCATGGTGGTTCCTTGCTAGGCTACCTTTACGGACATGATGCGTTTCGTTAATAATCTCTTAAAATTGAATGGTAAATGTCCGGTGCAAGGTAGTTCAGGCTAGAAATTCATGTGCTTGATATCTTGAATGTACCGTAGATCTTATCAGTGGGCCAGACTTAACAAGTTGAGGGGTATATATATATATATATATATATATATATATATATATATATATATATATATATATATATATATATATATATACATACAATACATATAAATTCAAATTAAAGTAATTGGAAATTATCACAGACTGTGGACTGTTGTTGTAGGTACTTAACTTATAACTTCCACTTACCTCATAAATGGGCTGTGAGTGATGTATCACGTCTGCTTGTGTATAGAGATCCTCCGGTCTGGATTGGGCTGAGGCAAACACCAATAGCAAAACCAGTACCTATCCAACATTGAAAAATTACGAGTTTGTATTTTATTGTATGCATATTTTTCATCTTTAGTTAAATGATTTGCATTATCAACTTATATTACAATCGTTTTTACTTACACGTTCCCCATTTTCTTATGATATCAAGAAATCAACACGAGATATCGCACGGTTTTTAAAGCACATTGGTCAGTTAATTGCTTAATAACAGTCATTTTTATTTTCCTCTGTGAATTTATTGTTATAATTATTATTTTCGTTATTATTATAGATAATATTCTTGCTGCATTCTAATTTCGAAACACCGATATTCAGAATTGATCTTCACTCGCATTTAGTGAAAAAGCATTCACAATATTATGTGTTAAGACAGTCGAGACACGAGGTGTGTTTTCAAAGCTTTTCATTCATTATGACGTAGGGTTTGATGATTTTCCTTGATCTGTGTAGAACAGAACTGAAGCAGAAGTGTAGTTGTGTGTTATCACTGTGTATAATGACGCACCCGTTTATTTAGATGTCCATGTTGTGACGTTGATTTAGAGAGGATGGAGAGAAGAGACCACATTATTGAGAGATGGATGGAATTGTTGTGTGTGTGTGTGTGAGAGAGAGAGAGAGAGAGAGAGAGAGAGAGAGAGAGAGAGAGAGAGAGAGAGAGAGAGAGAGAGAGAGAGAGAGAGAGAGGAATTCTTTAATTCTTTTATATGAAAATGAGAGGGGGGAAATGGGAGAAGAGATATGATTGTGACAAGTGATCCTTCATGATAGCGTGAAATAAATTTTTAGTGTTAAAGAGAGAGAGAGAGAGAGAGAGAGAGAGAGAGAGAGAGAGAGAGAGAGAGAGAGAATTTGCTTGTGAGACAGTGAACATCCAGTTGACCTACCTTCGTAATCATGTTGAATTGTTTGAAGCAAGCGAGAGACTGTGGAGTGTGGCAGGAAGTGTGCCTTCCTTTATACCTGTTTCGCCTGTTATACTTTCCATGCCACCTGACCTTTTAGTCTTAAAAATGCTGATGTCATAATATTTGAGAGAGAGAGAGAG
This sequence comes from Macrobrachium rosenbergii, assembly GCF_040412425.1. Lineage (NCBI taxonomy): Eukaryota > Metazoa > Arthropoda > Malacostraca > Decapoda > Palaemonidae > Macrobrachium > Macrobrachium rosenbergii. Next base: position 57,509,309 of record NC_089761.1, read on the forward strand.
AGAGAGAGAGAGAGAGAGAGAGAGAGAGAGAGAGAGAGAGAGAGAGCTCTCCTTTGAACTGTAAAATTATGGAGATGATGTTTTGTCCTATAAGAGCTACACCTCACATTCATCGGAAGTTATATCAAATCAGGATGACAACTCATATTATAATTGTTGAATCTGTTGAGGAATGTGTAATGTCTATTTTTACATACCTTACTTTTTTCCTCCACGTCAAGTTCTTTGGTTGACTTTCTCGTTAAATGCTAATTATAGCCATAGTTTTTCCTTTTATGAGTGTTTTTTAATAAGGCACTTCCGCGTGCATATGGTTGACAGCAGCAAGAGATAAGTGCACGTATTTTCCTCACAGTCATTTACATAACGCAGTCACTATTATCTCCAGTCTTGAGAATTTGGGAACGGTTTGCACCCGTGAGCGTGAGCTGCTTTTAGCGGAATTAGGTGAGGAAGAGATATTTAAAGAACAGTGAAAGTTTTTCAGGTTTCCTCCTGCTAGGCACTGTGCCATTGGAAATAAAACGACCGAAATTTGTGTATAGTGCGGTAAACAGGGTGGCCTGTGTTCCTGTTTATTGCTAAAAACAGAAGAGTTTAGTTATTTCCTCGGGTCAGGAATAAGAAAAATAATGTACATTTTGTGGAATGTCGTTGCATAACTTTGGCCAAAAACCTTCTTGTGGAACTGAATACAAAAATAGAGGTAAAAATGGTGGATCCGTTTTTTCTTGTTTCCTTTTCTTATGCGTAGAGAAAGTAAATGGTTGGGTTGGGCGGGGTATTTTGCGCCTGAGATTTTATTTTTATTTCCCAGTAGTTTTTTTACTTGTAGCTGGAAATTGCTTAAAGGTTTATGCAGTGACAGAACACCTTATTTTGTATTTCTTCATTTCCTCGGAATGTTTAGAAAAAATGTTTTTTTTTATTTTTTAAACTAAATCTTAAGAGTTCTGAAAAAGAAAGACAACATTTTTCTGTAGTGTAGCAAAGTTAGAATGATGCTATTTAAGTTAGTTTTGTTAAGTGTGAAAATGTGGAAGTCAAGTTTATTACATAACTTTCCTTTCTGGTTTCTTGCAAGAAAGTCTCTCTCTCTCTCTCTCTCTCTCTCTCTCTCTCTCTCTCTCTCTCTCTCTCTCTATATATATATATATATATATATATATATATATATATATATATATATATATATATATATATGTGTGTGTATTGTGATCTGCATGGACACGAAAACATTAATATGTTAATTCAGTTACGCGGGCAATATAAATATAGCCAGCATAATACAAAATTGCCCGAATAGCTATCTTTTCAAGATACTGACTGTTGTTGACAATAAGTCATTTCGCATTTTTTGTAGTTGAAACATCTTATGACAAATTTTAAAATGAATTTATTTTAAACGTTGCAGTCTCTCGTCTATATTTTTTAAACCTCCTACTACTAAATTGCCCTCGTTAAGGTTCGGTGGAGTGCCAAACAGTCGGGCTAAAGTAAACCTCAACGTTTTCCTTTAGACTTTCCTTCATGTGAATTGATAATACTACTGATTAGAATTGCCTTGCTGGTAACCAACAGTTCACCAATCACTATTTTTCGCCTGCCATTGCATCAGTATATCTGTGTACTCGCAATCCCTCTGAATGAGTAGACGGATTGAAACCAGTTTCGAGATAGGTGTCCGCTTTCTGCCTTTCTATAAATGACCGACCTTTCGTCTCGCTTTTCCGAGAGGTGAATTGATTACGAGGTAAATTTGCCTTGCCTTGCCTTCCTTCCCATAACTGAGATACATTCCAAGATTTAAGTTTTGAGTCATTTGGGTCGAAACTGAAGGTCTGGTTTCTTTTCCACTTGTCTCATTTACTTTGGTAAGTGCGCGGACTTTCGTGCTTGGATTTGCGTCTGCTCAAGAAAACGAAGTAAAAGCCTTTAGGTAAATTATTTTTTCCTCAGTTGACAAGCCTATTTCCTGGCAAGTTTGGTAGGTTTCAATAACTTTCGTTGCATTGAAGACCAATTTAGTTTATCATGTTACTGTATATATATCTCTGTTCAAGGACTTATAGTTAGGTTTATTTGCTTTGGGTTTTCTGAGGCGCAAAATAAGAAGAGCTAGCATGATTGGAGTCCTTGCATCATATTATCTTTCTGTAGAAGATGTTCTGCTGATTTTAAATTACGGATTTCAAAGCTTTACTTATCCTTTCCTTATGAATCTATTTCATCCATTATATGATACAGAGTCGTCCTTCCCTCGTTCATTGTGGCATTCCCCAAAATTAGAAATGAAAATGAGATTTCGTATCAGTTAGGACCAGCATGTGGGTAGTTGCCCAACGCTTTTCTGTAAGATCTAGGTGGTTTCTTCTGACATTTTTCCCATTTTTCAAAATACTGGAGGATTGATCGACTTGTTTGGCGGTGGACCTAAATCAGTTATTTGCGCTTGAAATAACAAATAGTGGCGAAGTTTTTTTTTTTTTTTTTTTTAATAAACCATCACGTACATGGGTGTCTTGTCCGTGTCAGTTCACCCTCATTATTGTTCATTCTATCTTTGGCTACCTAATTACATCAAATTGCCACTTCCGTCGGTCCTCGCTTATAAAGAAAGAAAATATGCTGAAATATTTAAAGTAGAAAAGACTTAAGGTTACCATATTCTTCTTATTAATATTGTGGGTGATGTATTACAGTTAAAAGACTAATGCCTGACATATTTCAGTTAAAAAAGAGTCGTACTTGCTATATTGTTATTAACAAAGACGCGCATGGTAGTTCAGGTTTTGAGATCCCGATTCCCTCGCATTCACAATCGTACGAATATATTTCTGCAAACTTAACTCACATCCTGCATGCAAATTGCTGAGCACCAGCAAGTGTCATTCAGGTTTTCGGTGATTTCTTTCGGGAATATATCCGGGATATGTCATCGCTTGTATTGTCGTTGAAAAATCATTTTTATTGCAACAAGCACGGTTTAGATAATCGTAAACTTTATTCTTTTTATCCCTTCAATTCTGTAATGCATGTATTATGTACAAATCTTTTTTTTTCAAAATTTTTGTAAGGAATATGTATTCAATATGAAAACATCCTGAGGAAAAAATAAAAAATCTAACCGAAGAGGAGAAAGAATATTATTTGTTTGGGTCTCTTTCATAATCATCAGTAAATGGAAATAAATTTAGCTTTCTGTAGGAATTTCCCAAACTAGCAAATTTCATTAGGTTTTTTAGATATTGTTTTTCCAATTTTATTGAAGGAAATTCTTATGGGTCTTTCTTTTCACTTAACTTTTGGCCGAAAGTCAAATGCAGCAGGTGATTGCAAAGCTCCTAATTTGTTTCCTTTATTGCACGGATTGTGTGAACGAGAGAGCGAACGAGTGTGCCGATTTAGTCTGCAACTTGCCGAAGTAAGTTTACTTTACCAGGCCAATTTTGGAGTTGATTTCGTTTCAGGAAAATGTCAGAGAGAGAGAGAGAGAGAGAGAGAGAGAGAGAGAGAGAGAGAGAGAGATTGTATTGTGGCTAATGGAAAAGGCGCTGGAAGGAATTTTATCATGAGATTCATTCTTACTTTTTTTTTTTATATTATACTGACTATTTTGTTGTGTAATAATACTTTTCCAAAATAACTGGATATCTATCTTTTCAAATGTTACGTACCGCGCACATTTTTCCTTATTCGATGTTGCAATAGACATGAACTTAGCTGTTCTAAAGTTCACAGTTTGAGCTCAAGATTATCGCGTACGACTGCAAGAGAATCTTAATATTTTTAAGTTCCAAGGATATTTTTTAATAATATTTTGACTTCTCTAGTCTTACTAGCACCTGGTATTACATTGTTTGTTGCTATTAATGGTAACTTTATGGCATTCAGAAAAAAAATTAATTAATATGTTATTTGTAAAAAATTATGAATTAGAAAAAAGTGAAATACTTTGTTACTCAGGGCTTAGAGCTTAAATGTTCTTAAATTCATACAGCGATTTTAATTACATTCTCTTTCCACCAGGAAATGAAGCAATGTGTTGAAAAGAGGTATAAATATTGATGAGACTATTAAAGTAGTTAACTATATATTCATTAATGATGAAATTAAGACATAACGATGGTATTTTAGTTTAGATCTTCCTTTCAGCTTTAAGGAATCCAATCCCTTTCATTAACTTAAGGCTGCGATTTTTTTTTACATACATATACTTTGTTCTTATGAAGTAGTTTTGTGTGTTGCAGGTCAAAATCTAGTTCAGTAAGTTAGACACACCTCTGATTCTCTGAGTTACTTACATTTTAGTTACTGAAAATTACTATGCAGGAATGTATTTTTTCAGTGGAGGGCTTCCTTGTAATCAGTTTTTTCTAATTTAATTCCTAGGAATACATAAAACCTGTTGACTCAAGTTTTGCTCTGCAAGTGTTTGTGAAATAATCGATTTTGGAAAGAGAGGCATGAGTTATAAATTGTGCAATTGTATGTGGCAATTATGAACCATGAAAAGCCAAATGAGGTAATGGATAGAGAGGCATTGTAGAGGATCTCGAGAATGTATTGCAAAGATTAGTTGTTGAGAGCGATTAATTTATAGACGTGAAAGCGAGGGGTTTAGCGTCTGAGTTATGTTTCCATGGCCTTTTGATATCTCCGTGGGTGAGGCAAAGCGAGGAGTTAGAGAAAGGAGCGTAGATGTAAGTGCATACCTGTGGGGTGAGACAAAAGATCCGAACTTGAGTGTGGAATGACGATGTATGCTGATGAGACGTAAAGGTTAGCAATATTGGGGGAAAAACTACCGAATGCAGTGAAAGAGTTGGAAAGTATTAAGAGAAAGTTAAAGGTAAATGAAAGTCAGAGTAGGGCTATGAGGGTTAATGGAACCAGGAAGATGGAACACTGAATGTCAATGTGGATGGTGGAAGAATGCAAGCAGCTGAGTTAGGTATATGGGA